>NC_048302.1:79214427-79436375 GCF_013100865.1 Trachemys scripta elegans | reverse complement strand
GGGTGGTGGGAAGCCGCGCAGGTGAGGGATGTGCTGGCCGCGGCTTCCCGCCGCCCCCATTGGCCCGGGATGGCGAACCACGGCCAGTGGGGGCTGCGATCGGCCGAACCTGCGTCAGCAGGTAAATAAACTGGCCCGGCCCGCTAGGGTGCTTACCCTGGTGACCACGTGCCGAATGTTGCCGACCACTGCTCTTGACCATGACTTTCTTAATCTTTATCCATATAGGACTTTTAGCTATTCCTACTAATACAAACTGACATCTCAACAGGCCCAAAAAGTAGCCATAGGCTACACCATTGAGCTGTATCTAATATAAAATACTTTCTCCCCAGTGAGACTCACTGATTGCTATATTATAATTACATGTTTTCAAGTCTTTATTTATATAGCTTTCCATCTCCAATAGAATTTAGGTTGCTTCTTAAGCTGTGCTATGGAATAGAAAATCTAAGGCTGTATTGTCAGAGAAATCTTGATGTTGCAATAACTTCACAGTGGTATATGGGTTCTGGTTTCAGAACTTAACTGTAGTCAGTCTAAATTGTAAGCTAGTTGCTGTTTGTCCAGCTATACCAAAAGAAGGACAGGAGACACCTGATATGGATTTAATCAGACCGCGACTTTATTATTAGATATATGGGACTACCCAGCAGATAAAAGTGTACAGTGCAGGTAAAACCTGTTTGTTTTTTAATTACCCGTGCAGGGGGCTTCCACCAGCTCCCCACCTTTTTCCATTCAGTTCCCTCATCATACCCAGGGGGCTTTTACCAGCTCCTCCTTTTTTTTTTCCATCAAGGTCCCTCCAGCAAATCCATTGCCAGGACCTTACCATTATCTCCCCTCCCCCCATCGTAGAAGGAGTAAGGTGAGCTATAAGAAGGGGGTTGGCTCCGTGCCTTTCCAACCATAGGAGCCCCAAACCCCACACCGTTCCATTCCTTTAACCAGCACCTCTTTTTTAAGTCCTTTACCAGGCCATTTATCTGGTCACTGGATGCCTTCCCTATGGAGTACCTGCACTGGACATCCGTCACAAGGAGGCACCAGCAATTAGCATTGCTGCCTCCCCGCCACATCTATTCGGGGTCCCAGACATCTTCCAATGGCCTTTTATATGGCATCCCAAAAAACATGTTACCCCCAAGTTTAATAGGTGAACTTCCCTTCCTCCAGGAGAACTCGGCTGTCCTTTGCACTACACAAGGATCATCAAGGACTCCCGCAGCTGGGTTGCCAATGCCATGTACTGCAACACGCCTCCCTTCCTGATGGGCCATATAGGTGACCAGTCTCCCAGATCCTCATATGCCATAGCTCCATAGCTACAGTGTCATCTACTTGAGCTAGTCGCTAACACCTGGTGCAGGCCCCCGCACACCGCTGAACTGCAAACAAGTCAGGGCATCCGCTATGCCATCATCCAACTGCAGGCACATGCCTGGAAGGAAAAGAGATGTTAAGGCTCAAACACTGACACAAATTCGCTCACTAACTTCATAACCTTGTGTGAGGTGGAAGTTTGACCTGCCATGCTGTCATACCAGAAACACATACTTTTATTGGGAGGGAGCTGAAATATGCCCCACTTTGTGTTCCACTCGATACCCAGGTATGCTAATGTAGTGGAAGGGGCCCTCTATCTCATCTTCTGCATGGGGTACCCCCAAATGTTTTGGCAGGCTACCTGGTTCATTGTAGTGTGAACAGAGCCACCTTGTGGGTATGAAAGGTGACGTATTACTCGATATTCCCTTGCAGTGCTGTTGGGGACCGAACCCGGGGGCAGGGAGGGGGGGACCCTTAGGTTCCCTATCAGCAATTGATTATTATTTTTTTAACCTTACATGGGTGCTATTCCCTGAAAAGGGGATACAAAATCCCAAAGTTAACCCCGCCCCCCAAATATGCCATATGTGCTTTATTAGGGTAATATAGGAAACCCTGAACACCTTAAGCCTAACTGGCAATGGTGCCTGTGCCCATTGGACCGCCCCCAGTTTGCCCCCCTACCGGGCCTGTGTTCTGCACCTCATGACCTGCTTCAGCTGAGCCAAACCTGCAGCTGGCATGCCACCCACCCCAATCCTGTTTTCCCCTTGCGATCGTTCCCTACCGCTCTGGCAAGAACGGGCCGAACGGATCCCAAAGCATATCTCGTACACATGCTTGAATCTACAGGGGCTGCGAAAACAACCATTGTTATTAAATGCCCAACAAATATTATGTGACTCGTGCCCCTCCTGAACTTGCAGGGGAAGGAACAGGCCACTGTCTGTGTGAACTCCTGGTCCCTGCAGTCATCCACTCTAACCACAGTGTGTGATGCAGTATGTCCCACCAGATCCCACGTTGTGTTGCTGCCCTTAATTGAAACTGCTCATCATAATGAAACCAAGACATGCCCCCAAACGTAGTATGGGCCCACCTGATTATATCCATATACTTAAACAAGGCTGAGCTTCTCTCCGGATAAGCCTGTACTATCACACCTGCATAGATAAGGAAGGCCACCTTCCCATTTTCCCATGTTTTAGGCACCCCTGGCCACTTGGGCAACTCCTTATTCTGTTTGCTCTGTCCCAGCTTACACTCTGTCAACACCTTGCTATGCAAAAGGGATAATATGTCCACATATTCCCCACTCAGGATTTTATCCTTAGTTTTCCTGAGCAGGTGAACTCCCATTGGGTCAGAAACCCCAGCATAACCGTATTCAGGATAGACTGACCGAGCAACCTCGGTGCCTGTTCCCCACAGTCCCCCCAGGAAGCTCACCTCTATCCCAGGAACTTATACGTCTTAACAAATATGAGTTGACATGTGCCATGGGGTTTCAACCACACCGCTGCCTCCCACCCGTGCGGGGGGTCTGCCCCACCTGCCTGTCTCCCGACTCCCAAACTCGTGCCCATGCTGGGCTTCCCCTGGAAACCAGGCCAGACCCATCACCCACAGATGCCTGAAGTTGTTGCAACAATTGTAGATTAGTTTGCAGCAGCTGTGCAACACCATTAGTGTCCCCAGCAGGGGCGCACCCTCCAGATGGGTCTGATATGGATTCCGGTACTCCCATTCCTGGCCCTGGCCTATTTGTTACTCTGCAAGGCTCACTCCTGTCCCCTTGTGACAAAGTGGGACTGTTCTTAATGTTTCCTCTGAATACTGTAGGGGTGCCTCAGTTTCCCCTATGCATTTCTTAAGTCTCTAGGTGGTGGAATAAGGTGGTGTAATTGTTGCAGAGCAAAGAGGCAGTGTACATAAATGGCTGACACTCTGTCTCCTGGCAACTAATGGCTTGGGTCCTTCCCCCCGCAAGGTGATAGCTAAAGGTGTTGGAGAACAAAGGAATCAGGTGTCCTCCTGGCCTAGGAAAGGGACAAAGCCCAGAGGAGGAGGAGCTGGAAAGGGAGTCAGTTAGGGGCTGGCTGGGGACGTGGAGTGAAGTGCAGACGGGGGTGTCTGGCTCACTGCCCCCCAAAATGGACCCAGCTGAGTGGTCCTGTTCTCTGTACCTACAAGCTCTGTTTTAGACTGTGTTCCTGTCATCTAATAAACCTCTGTTTTACTGGCTAGCTAAGAGTCACGTCTAACTGCGAAGTTGGGGTGCAGGACCCTCTGGCTTCCCCAGGGCCCCACCTGTGCAGACTCGCTGTGGGAAGCACACGGAGGGGCAGAGGATGCTGAATGCTCCAAAGGTCAGACCCAGGAAGATGGAAACTGTGTGAGCTTCTTGCCCTGAAGACAGTCTGCTCACAGAGAGGAGACTTCACCAGAGTCCTGACTGGCTTCGTAGGGAGCAGTTCCAGAGCATCGCCTGGGGACTCCATGACACCCCCTCAAGTACCCCCTGAGATGGACAATTTGAGCCCGGATCCTGCACCTCCCTGAGGCCTGTGCAACCATCACACATTGTCACAATGTAAGGCAGGATATCACCTGTGCCACCTGTCCTCCCAAAATCTGTCTGTTGCAAAGCACACTCACCCCTGGAATCAGCCTCAACCCTGTCTCCTGGGTTCAGTGTAGAAGAACATCATGGTTCTGTAGCCCAGTACACTCTGGAAGCCCCGCAGTGCCTCCCGGCAAGCACCTCCTAGCTGGAATGAGCCTGTTCCTCTCTGGGGAAGTGGTGAGCTTCCCAACTTTCTCTGTGCTCTCACCCTCCTGCGACCATGTGGAGCCATGCTGCCCAGCGTGCCTGCATCCTCTGCTGCCTTGCCTGCTGGGTGGAGAAAGGGGTTTCCAACACCAAAGCTTGCACCTTTAAAGCCTTCCACCCTTACATTCCAAGGGGGTGTCAGTGCTGCAAAGCTGACCAACACCACCTTTTTGCAGCAGTTTCTGATCTTGTTCTCCCCCACTCCATAAAGCACTACTGTCTTCATCCGGCAAGCCCGAACAACGGCCCCCCTACTTTCAGTGCAGGGCGGTCATTCTCAAAGAGACCACAATTATATTGACTTAGTTTAAAAGAAAGTAATGAATGTTACCTACAAACATTTGATGGTGTTCAGCTATTAACATGTTCATTAAAATCATATTTACGTGTTTTTACACATGAACGAAAAAGCACTCTAGAAAAGTATCTGTTTTACTTCCATTGTATAAAATCAGGAATAGATTTAAAAGTTATGTGCATTTAAACACAGCAATCCTGAATAACGTCAGAGTGCAACAAGAGAGGTTTGAACGTCAGCTAATCAAGGAGATAAGCAATTTCTAATTAGTGATTGATCAGATGCTTTCCATTATGACACGCTCATTTATGTGATGCATGTTGGACATAGACTATAACACAATGAAAATATTCCCTCCGAAACTACTGATGTCAAACTCATCCACTAACTACTAATTATCATCAAGTACCATAATCCACTTTTGTTATTTATTGCTTACAAATGCTTCAAATTTGGTAAAAATAAAATAGATACAATTTTCACAATAACTTTACATGAAGTATTGCACAACAAGGCTCTTCAATACACAATAAAGGAGTGTTCAAATCCTCCATGAGGAAATTAACTGTACAACATTCATTAGTTTACCACTATTAAGCAAAACTTCATTTTTGATAAATGTTTAAAATATTTTTTAGATTCTTACAACTTATATTAACATTTACATTTCAGTCTGTATTTTAAACTGAAAAGTATTCAAATATAACAATTTAAATAAAGCTGGCAACTATGCAGCATTGTTTTTCTACCCTACTACAGCATCAGATCTTTTCAAGTCTGTTTACTTCACATAAAACTGGAGAAAGAAAACTAAAAAATAATGAATAGTCCTCAGTCAGCCCTCTGTGGAAAAGAGGAAGATAAGTTTCATGTCTGTTATTATTACACAGACATTTCTCTAGTGGTTCACTTGTGCAGATTCAAACATGAGTAGCTTTAAGCTGCTCTAAATGAATTCTTAGCTCAGGACACAGTTCAGTTAGCAGCAGTTCCAACAAGACCTGAAAAAGAAAAGGAAAATTACTAAGATTAATGTAAACAGCAAATAAGAATTTCTACCTCCTTTCTGAGATGTTCAGATAATCACAAATAATAGGATCACCTGGTTCATCTAGTCCATCCTACATGGGACTATCATTAATTTCCCATGTGCCAATATCATCATGCAGAACAATATTATCTGCATTACCCCAAAACTGATTTCTCAAAAAGATGAGATAGAAAATCAGTTTCTGATTATATGAAAAAGGAAGTTGGAGGAGGGAAGTGGTCAGTGTTGACATAATGTGCAAGATCCTCAGCTAGTGTAAATTGGTGCAACTCTACTGAAGACACATCAACTGACATCAGCTAAGGATCTGTTCCACTATATCTAAGCCCTGGTCTACACTACGAGTTTATGTCGAATTTAGCAGCATTAATTTAACCCTGCACCCGTCCATACGATGAAGCCATTTTTGTCGACTTAAAGGGCTCTTAAAATCTATTTCTATACTCCTCCCCGACGAGGGGATTAGCGCTGAAATCTACATCGCTGGGTCAAATTTGGGATAGCGTGGATGCAATTCAACGGTATTGGCCTCCGGGAGCTATCCCAGAGTGCTCCATTGTGACCGCTCTGGACAGCGCTCTCAACTCAGATGCACTGGCCAGGTAGACAGGAAAAGCCCCGCGAACTTTTGAATTTCATTTCCTGTTTGACCAGCATGGCGAGCTGATCAGCACAGGTGACCATGCAGTCCCAGAATCGCAAAAGAGCTCCAGCATGGACTGAATGGGAGGTACTGGATCTGATCGCTGTTTGGGGAGATGAATCCATGCTATCAGAAATGGTCAACCCAATGGGTGCTTGGTATGGGAAAGGAGGACGCTGCTGTTTGAAACCATTCCCACATGTTATGAAGGTTGAAGAAGCTGAAAGACTGTGGTATACCATGGCTGCCTGCAAGCTGAATTCTGTTGCCCGGCCCTGCGTGTGTGATCATACCAAACCGGCAGGACCTCAATACAAGAAGCAAAATATGACCTTGTACCAAAAGCAGATGTGCTATGTAATGTTAACAGCTTGGTTCACCGTGAAAGAGTCTACCCATTGTTCTCTAAAATGCGTCTTTTTAAATACTCCTCTCCCTTTTTTCCTCCCACAGCTGCAAATGTTTCAGCGCTACCCCTATCATCTCCGTCCCAGAGGCTAACGCAGATAAGAAGGCAAAAAAAAATGCACTTGCGATGAAATGTTCTCTGAGCTCATGCAGTCCTCCCGCACTGAAAGAGCTCAGCAGAATGCATGGAGGCAAACAATGTCAGAGTCCAGGAAAGCAGAAAATGAACATGAGGACAGGAAAGACTAATGAGACGAATGTTGGTGGGAGCAAGATGAGAGATGGCGGTAGCGCGATGAGCGGAGGCAGGATGCAATGCTGAGGCTACTGGGGGATCAAACTGATATGCTCTGGCATCTGGTGGAGCTGCAGGAAAGGCAGCAGGAGCACAGACCGCCGCTGATGCCCCTGTGTAACCGCCTGCCCTCCTCCCCAAGTTCCATAGCCTCCTCACCCAGATGCCCAAGAACGTGGAGGGGTGGGGGGAGACTCCGGGCACCGAACCACTCCACCCCAGAGGACTGTCCAAGCAACAGAAGGCTGGCATTCAATAAGTTTTGAAATGCAGTGTGGCCTTGTCCTTCCCTGCTCCCCTCATCCACCTCCCAGCCCGGTACTTCCCACCTCTCCCACCCCTTGGCTACCTTGGCAGTTATCCCCCTATTTGTGTGATGAATTAATAAAGAATGCATGATTTTGAAACAATAATGACTTTATTGCCTCTGCAAGCGGTGATCAAAGGGAGGAGGGCGGTTGGCTTACAGGGAAGTAGAGTGAAACAAGGGGGCGGATTTTCATCAAGGAGATACAAACAGAACTGTCACACCATAGCCCGGCCAGTCATGAAACTGATTTTCAAAGCTTCTCTGATGCACAGCGCGCCCTGCTGTGGTCTTCTAATCGCCCTGGTGTCTGGCTGTGCGTAATCAGCGGCCAGGCGATTTGCCTCAACCTCCCACCCCGCCATAAACATCTCCCCCTTACTCTCACAGATATTGTGGAGCACACAGCAAGCGGCAATAACAATTGGAATATTGGTTTCACGGAGGTCTAACCGAGTCAGTAAACTGTGCCAGCGCACTTTTAAATGTCCAAATGCACATTCTACCACCATTCTGTACTTGCTCAGCCTATAGTTGAACAGCTCCTTACTACTGTCCAGGGTGCCTGTGTATTTTCATGAGCCATGGCATTAAGGGGTAGGCTGGGTCCCCAAGGATAACTATAGGCATTTCAACATCCCCAACAGTTATTTTCTGGTTGGGAAGTAAGTCCCTTCCTGCAGCTATTCAAACAGACCAGAGTTCCTGAAGATGTGAGCGTCATGTACCTTTCCCGGCCATCCCACGTTGATGTCGGTGAAACATCCCCTGTGATCCACCAGTGCTTGCAGCACCATTGAAAAGTATCCCTTGCGGTTTATGTACTGGCTGCCAAGGTGGTCCGGTCCCAAGATAGGGATATGCGTTCCGTCTATCGCCCCACCATAGTTAGGGAATCCCATTGCAGCAAAGCCATCCACTATGACCTGCACATTTCCCAGAGTCACTACCCTTGATAGCAGCAGCTCAGAAATTGCGTTGGCTACTTGGATCACAGCAGCCCCCACGGTAATTTATCCACCCCAAATCGATTCTTGACTGACCGGTAGCTGTCTGGCATTGCAAGCTTCCACAGGGCTATCGCCACGCACTTCTCAACTGTGAGGGCTGCTCTTATCTTGGCATTCTTGCGCTTCAGGGCAGGGGAGAAAGCAAGTCACAAAGTTCTATGAAAGTGCCCTTACGCATGCAAAAGTTTTGCAGCCACTGGGAATCATCCCAGACCTGCAACACTATGCGATCCCACCAGTCTGTGCTTGTTTCCCGGGCCCGGAATCGGTGTTCCACAGCATGAACCTGCCCCATTACTACCATGATGTCCAAATTGCCAGGGCCCGTGCTTTGAGAGAAGTCTGTGTCCATGTCCTCATCGTTATCGTGATCGCGCTGCTTTTGCAGGTTCTGGTTCTGCACATACTGCAGGATAATGCGCGAGGTGTTTACAATGCTCACAACAGCAGCGGTAAGCTGAGCGGGCTCCATGCTTGCCGTGGTATGGCATCTGCAGGGGATCAGAACAGCAAAGTTGCTGCAGAAGCGGTGGATGACAGCAGATGCTACGAGAATAGATATTTATACCGAACGACGAGAGGACCTGCGAGGTGGATTCATGGCACCAGGAGAGCAGAGTTGCAGCGGAAGCAGTGGATGACAATGGTTTGCAGACCTACTGCACCGTCTGCTGCCAGCAGCACCCAGGACACAACAGCAGTGCTGATGCTGAGCTGAGCTGGGCGGGCTCCATGCTTGCCGCGGTATGGCGTCTGCACGGAAAAAAGGCGCAAAACGATTGCCTACCATTGCTTTCACGGAGGGAGGGGTGACTGACGACATGTACCCCAAACCACCCACAACAATGTTTTTGCCCCATCTGGCACTGGGAGCTTAACCTAGAATTCCAATGGGCGGCAGAGACTGCGGGATAGCTACCCACAGTGCACCACTCCGTGAGTCGATGCTAGCCACGGTATTGACAACGCACTCCGCCGACCTACTGCGCTTAGTGGGGACATACACGATCAACTGTATAAAATCGCTTTCTAAAGATCAACTTCTATAAATTCGACCTAATTTCCTAGTGTAGACATACAGTAAGAGAGGATCTGTATGAGGTGTAGAAAGCAGTAGTAAGTTGCATTTCTGTCTCAAGCGGAAACTACTTTTTTTTTTAAACACCTGTTCAATATGCAAAATTAGAAAGTCTAAATGACCATGTAAATGCAGATTCCCTTTAGTTGGAAAGAAATCCTTAAACCCGTAAACACTTTGCAAAACCTTCTAAATGTAAGAAATCTCAGCAAGAAAACAATGTATTGTTTCTAGGCATATTGACATTTCTGAGACTACCCATTATTTTTATTGTCATAGCATCTTAGAGACCCAGTGATGGATCAGGACCCCATTGTGCCAGGCACTGTACAAACACAAGAAAAAAATCAGTCTGAAAGGTTCTAATACTGAGCCATTAGAATGTTCAGAACTTAGTAAGATAATAAAATTCACAGATAACATTCTGGTTACTCACATATAGCAGATGCTTATTGGCTCTAGTTTCTTGCAGTGCATTGAACACTTTGATTATACCATGACGGGCATTTTGTTGTCCAACAAGGCTCTGTAGAGTATCTGCAACAAACATTTTAGATTGTATTTTCATACTGATGTTGATAAAACGTATCTGCTTACAATTACTTAATGGTAAGTGAACCAGAAGACACCACATACCATGACAGTGGGTTAGAATTCTATAGTAAGGCTCCTATTAAGCAAGAAACTTAAGCACACCTTTAACTTAAAGCATATGAGCTGTCAATGAATGAGATTACTCACATGCTTAAAATTAGGCATATGCTTAAGCATCTGCATCAAAGACCTTTAAAAATCAGAATTTTGTTTATGCTGTTTTGGCAACACCCCCTGAGAGATATTATCAAAGATATACCGGGCATATTAGGTGCTTAGCAGTGCAGAGCATCAGGCCTGTATTCTCATGTTATTCAAATATTCACATACACAATACGAGTAGATAAGTGATACAATTAGTTAAATTAGTTGAAAATATCAGTTTCTGATCATCTGAACAAGTGACTTGAGGGGAGAGAGATGAGCTCAGAGTTTTGCCACAGTGCTGCCTCTCTAAATTAAAAAGCCTACATATCCCCAAATAAAGAGAGCAGTGAAAAAATTTCTAGATGAATTATTTACAATTTGAGTTAAACAAGTCTTATTATGAAGGAAAAACTAGGGCTTTTTTAGTTGACCATTAGCAACATGCAGCACATTCCATTTTGCTACATAAAAAATAAGCCCCTAGACATCCTGTGTTTTTCATGAAAAAGCCAAGTAAGCCAAGTTATGTTAAGCCAAGTATGTATAATGTACCAAACGCCTATTATGATGTGCTTTATACTATATGTCAAATATTTTCCATGCACACCTTGTGTTGTGTTTTGCCTGTTGAACAAAAATTACAAATTACTCAAAAGTGTGTGTATAACAGAAAGCTTAGTGAAGCAATCAAATATATAATTTAATCCTGCTCTATGCAGGTGATGGGGAGATCAGGTAGTAGGGTATTCAAGTTATATTAGATAAAATTTGAAATCTACCTTCACCATTGTCAGTTGATTTACTATTAAATTTCCTAGTCACTAGTTATAAGATGTTTTTCTGGCAGAAAACTATATGCTTATTATTTGTATATTCCCAGATATTCAGCTTCTTTGGAAGAAGATGGTAACAAACTTGAACAAATAGCTACATCTCCTGAGCTTTGGTGCCAGAACACAAATCCCAAAAGTTGATAACAATTCTTGAATAAAGGAGGAAAAGATTACCTTAACTTTGCCTACAATGAAATATGGTATAGCAGAAAAGTAAAAATGCCTAGGTAATCCTCAAAAGAGGAAGAAGCTGCAAGTATTGGCTTGAAAACATTAATATTTATCAACTGAGGGTGTGTGGGAATGTGTTAGGAAGTGGCAAATTAGTAAGTGTGGATAAACCTCTAACCATTTTTCCCTAAAGCTCAAATCAAGCCTTCAAGCAAATCCTTGCAAATTGCTGATACCATATGGATAGTGAATGCATATTGTGTTATTTATATTAAATTATTACAAAGAAAAGAATAATTTCATTTGGGGAAAATGTGTGTGCTCTAATTTTGTGCAGGGCTTTCACATGATGGTGATAGTAGACTCACTCAAGTTTTAACCCTCTATACAAACTCAAGAGCATACAAGTTTTAGTTCCAGTCAACAGAATAATCAGCCATTTACATCCAATATAAAAGTAAGAAAAAAGGGTTCAGTGGGAGGATATTGATTGGCTTGAGCTGAGTAGATAAATGAAGATTTCTGTATTTTTGGTTTCTTGATAAAACAATAGTAGGTCTAAAAATATGGAGAAGGTTGATTTTAGTACATACTAATTACACACAAAAACAATAACTGAATGTTAAGGTTGCAAAATCAAGCATTCAAAAGTTATGAAATGCCAGAATTAGAGTTGCCTATGACCACGTGGTTAAAGTTTGGCAAAGTAAAAAGCAACTGAAATCACAGGTAGCAGTGCTGCTACCTTTTCCACCAATAAAGAGGGATACTGAAACAATAAGAAAGAAAATTACAGGGATGGGTGTTTTATGACCACTAGACACTGAAGAGCATCAGTTTGTAGGGGTTCTTCCTACAGCCAAATGATACTGGCATGCTGTATGTGTGGCACAACTAGGGTGACCAGATGAGAGGAAGAAAATGTCAGGACACATGGGGGGCGGGAGGGGAGGGAGGTAACCAGCGGAGAAAAAAAACCTGCAGTGCAAAATATCGGGACAAATTGCGTCCCCGACCAACTATCAGTTGTGACATGGAACAAATGCCTAAATATCAGAACAGTCCCAATTTTATCAGGACATCTGGTCACCCTAGGCACAACAACAACAGTGTAGAGACAAGCTCCAAATAACTGAAGAACATTCTTAGCATAGTATAAATGGGAAAAAAAATGAGGGTATTTGTCACTAACGGAGTTTTCGGAATAGATTGCCTCTGAAGAACACCACTCTGGGAGACCTGTGCCAAGCTAAGCTTACCTGGAACTATATTATATTAACAGCAGTTAGAATCTAGCCAGGAACATATGGCTCAGCTTCAGTGTGCTGATACCATGTCTACAAAATAAAGCTAAAGAGATCTGATGGGCCATCAGCACTTCTGAAAATCAGGCCACTTAGGTTAGGCTCCTAAATCCATATAGAGGCTTGTAAATCAGAGTATGAAATTTTTGGCCTAAAACATTCTGTTTTGATTGAATGCAAAAGAGATGTAAATCTGTAGGAAAAGCTTAGTGTATTCAGCTAAGCTGCTCAGAAGTGGTTAGAACATGGGACTGGGAGATAGGAATTCTGGGTTATTTTCCTGGTTCTATGCCTAAATTGTTGTATTCTACATTGGAAAAAAGTTACTTAAACTCTCATCTTACAGACAAGAATAACAGGAAGAAGTTTACACAAGTACATAGGCCAGCTATGTGCACAATTTGATGCCGCCAAATCACATAAGTATTGTTTTTTGTTTGCTTTTCTTTTACTTTCTTTAAATTGCATTAGCTTTATAATCTTATTCTAAAAATGATTATTATCTACTTAGTTTCAAAAGTCAAATGAGACATTAAGGAATGACTAGCAACAGTCACTAAAATTTATCTATCACCCTCATGAAAGGGTTCAAACTAAAAACAGTGTTTGAAGGTTAGAAGTAAAAATCAAATATGAGGATAGAATGTGAGGTGGGAAAAGCTGGTTCTGAAATCTCAGCCAGAAGAGAAGAGAGTCAGATTCTACCGACTTTGCTACCAGTTTTTTAATTGTGTTAGACATGGGCATATAAGTCTCATTCTGCACTGAGCAGTGCTCAGGGCCGGCTCCAGGGTTTTTGCCGCCCCAAGCAGCGAAAAAAAAAAGAAAAAAAAACAAAAACCCGTGATCAGCGGCAGCTCTACCGTGCCGCTTTCTTCTTCAGCGGCAATTCAGCAGCCGGTCCTTCCCTCTGAGAGGGACCCGCCGCCGACTTGCCGCCGAAGAGCCTGACGTGCCGCCCCTTCCCCTTGGCCGCCCCAAGCACCTGCTTGCTGAGCTGGTGCCTGGAGCCAGCCCTGGCAGTGCTGCAATTTACTTTCCAGAGGCACTAGAGATAAGGGTTGGGATCAAGATTGTGCCTGTTTTCAGCATTAGAAGGTAGGATCTAAACTGCAAAAAGAAAAATGTAGGGCTAACCTTTACTTCTTTCATATGTGGTTATGTAGAGAAAAGCTGATGTTCTCACCTGGAATGTTTTCAAGTAGTTTTTGCTGTGCTCTCTGTTTTGTCTCCTGACTTTGCTCTTCACCTTTGGATCTTGTTGGGGCTGCTAATTTTCCATTTGGCCAGAAAGCATCTCGGAATACACTGATGTAGTAAACAAGCATTGGCTCGCTGAATATCCAGCTTACTGTGTCACGTATTTGTCTTTAAAAAGAAATTTAAAGGAGAATGTGTAAAATCTGAAGTATGAATTATGACACAAACAAATGGTGGAAGACACAACAAACTTCATAAAATTGTGCCAGTTTATCAGTCTATGATAACAGATGATTTGGCCATTGCGCCCCCCCCCCCCACTTCCTATTCAGCTAGATGCACTCTTACTGGAAACATGGCTTGGGTTGTTCCAAATGTATGATACTGGGGTGTGAAAAAGATGGAACTCAATGCAATTTAAGGAGCACACACATTTAAAGGCGCGGACGGTAGCAGCACACTGTGGGGCCTTGTACAAAGGCTCACTGCTTGGGAAAAGCTGAGGAGGGTGAAGAGCCACACTGAGAAGTAAAATGGTAGTTGGGAACCACACCCTGATAGTATAGGCATATGTTCCAGCTGGATAAAACAGGATGAAGCTTTTCCTGAAATGTACCCAGGAAGCTCCTTCAGAGCCTGTGCTGTAACCATGGTGACTGATAGAGCTGGTCACCTCCTCCTGTGGCTAATTGTATCATCTCAAGCACTCTTTGTTAAAGAACTCAAGTTCTGGGATATAAAACCAGCTCCAGAGCAATGACCTACCATGCTAACTGCTTTGCTACAACACCACAATTTAAAAATCATAACACAGTTTAAATCCTTAAAAACAAACGTATGAGCAAAAAACCCCCAACAATAACAAAACCCCACTCAAAGTGTGCGTGCACAAACACATTCCCTCTCTCAGAGATAAGGTTTTTCTTGCTACCTATTTGCACTATGTGAACATACAAGGGGGAAAAAATCAATTTAAAACTCAGTAAGTAGCGGTTGTCAAAGGCCATTAGTCTATCAGGGCTCAACCACAACATTTCCCATTATTTCTTGTCCAATTTTCCATTAGATAATGTCTGTGGGAAGCTGTTAAAGCAATTCTGGCATGTGCGACTTGAGCTGCTGAAAGGATGATGGGACCAGCCTGTACTGTTATTTGATTTCTGGGATGTGTTATCTACCTATATGACAGCATCACAGCTAAAATAAGGTAAAATATTGCTTTGTCAGATTCTCAGTGATCTTTCACCTGGGTGAAAGTACCGCAGAAATAACTGAAGTTTACAGACTTTTGGAAGTACAATGCTATTATCATAGCTGTCCTCCATTTTCTAATGGAAAACATTATCCAATCGGGTAAAACCAATATGACAAATAGGCCAATTTATTTGTCAGTGAGTAGATTTTTCACTTACGAATAAGAGTTACCATACTTTGACATGGAAACACATTACAGTAATTTTGATGTTTACAAATATTTGGTTTGATTTACTTTCAGAGGTTTTCCCCAAGAAGAATTACAGATTATAATACCAACTCCCAGTGCTCAAACTTTCCCAAAATGGTAATTTGCCAGTATCCTGAGGAGCACATGTAATTAGCATTAGATGGAGCAGATTGCAACCACTTTCATCTTTAATATGGAGTTATGGCCTTCAGAGATTAGGGGGAGATTTTCAGAGGCACAAATGGGAGCTAGTCACTCAACTCCCATTGACTTTCAGAATGACTCCAGGTTTATATAGGGGTAACATCAGGCGTTCTTCAACTTGTTCATAGTGTGGGCCACATCTAAAAAGAGAGAACAGCCCATGGACTATCTCCCCTTCTATTTACTATTGCCTAACATCCCTTAGCAACTACAGCAATTGCTTACACAGAAAAGTAATTATTGAAGAAATATTTAGGGTAAAATCCCTATCCCATCTCTGGCCCTTTACAGGTAAAGTGACAAAGTGACACAGTCTGGCCACGGGGGATTCCCCCGGCCAAACCACTGTGGAAGACTGTCATAAGGCTGCCTTCTGGAGGACCATCTGTCAAGCCCCGGCGCAGGTGGTGTACCAGTGATGGGGGCTCAGCATGCAGTGCCAAAGAGATTCCAAGCAAAGCTGTGACCCAACAAAGCAGCTCACAAGGCTGCAGTAACCCAGGCAGACTTCCAATACGATCTAAATTATGCCAGGATCCACGGAGCCGCTCAGAACTGGGTGGGTAAAAAAGAGAGCTTAAAGCCACCATCGCCCCCCATCGTTCCTGGGAAGCACCTTTCAGAGGTGCAGCACAGACTCTCACCCTTATTGTAGCTTAGCTGTCTTCAATGCAATTTAGCACGGATACCAAGGAGGAGAGCTAGCACAATGCGGCCAACCAGCTACTGATGTACCACCAGCAAGCGCACTAGGCTCCACAATTTGAGAACTTTTGACTTACTCAAACTCGTCTGCTTGTGTCCCCTCTGCTGGCTTTATACCAACACCTTTTCCCAAATCAACAGGATAACAGACTGTGCCAAAATGGGCGATGTTGGTATGGTGGGTCCCGTGCTTTTCTTGGCGGGGAGCTAAGACGCCACTCCTTGCCCCTGCTCTTGGGGTGCCGAGGGTCCTGCTAATGGCCCAGGAAGATGGTAGAGGAGAAAGCGGGGGAGGGGTCTGGATTTACTCCACACTCTGAGCCCAGCCCCTCTCAACACCTGCAGTTTTTTTCCCCTCTTCCCCCTTGAGTAGGGTTACCCTCAGTCCTTAGATGCTGGGGGAGGGAGTTTCCCTGCCAGGTCTCCGTTAGCTCGATTCTCTGGTCTTTCAAGACTCAGCAACACCTCCAAGCTCCAGTCCTCTCTCCTTCCTCACATACCAACTGCCTGAAGCAGGGGATTTTATTAGGTTCCCGACAGGGCCTTAATTGACTACAAGTGCTCCAATTAACCTGTAGCAACTGTCCCTAGTCTACAGGGAACCACGCCTTTATTAGCCTAGGGTTTATATATTTCCCACTCTCCCACTGCTCCCTGGTCCTCCTGTTAGGGTGACCTGACAGCAAATGTGAAAAATCGGGATGGGGGGGGATAATAGGAGCCTATATAAGAAAAAGATCCAAAAATCTGGACCGTCCCTATAAAATTGGGACATCTGTATCACACAGACATTTAAACGTAGTGTTCAAGCTTCAAAAGTTTATGACAGTGGAGAATAACAAATTATGTTTCATTTTAAAAAGTAGTTTTAAAAAGCTTTTCTAGAGCCTGCTCTGGTGATGAAACCAAGCAAAGATCTGTGGAAAGGAAAAACCAAGGTACCTTGACACCAAATTTCTGCTCTGTCGAATAATTATTTTACCACAGGCCTTAGCACCTGGCAGAAGAGCTATATTAGTCAACATTTTTTCAGCCAAGAAACGATAAATTTTTCCACAGCAATTTTCATGAAGAGATTTCCAGCTTTTTACCCAGCTCTATGATGCTGACATTTTGCAGGCCTAAACCTCATGACAACATGGAAAAGTCTTCTTGGAGTCGTAAACCATGCTAATGAAAAATTGACATTTTGGCTTGCACAGGAGCAGTTACATGTTGCTATTTTACCTTACAAATAAATCACACTCATACTGTCTACTTAAAATTGTTTGTCACTTAGGTAAATTTACAGTCTCTTGTACAATGAAACAGCTTAAAATAAAAATCTAGGTTTTAACTCTAGGGAAAATCTTCGTGGGTTCATAAGAAAAGCAGATAGACTAAGAAAATAAAAGCCATTCAAATCAGTATAATGTTTAACTCCTTCAGAAATTACAGGATAGCATCTGATAAGCTGTGAGGTGCTAATTCACTCTTAAGGAAAAAGGAAAAAAAAATTTATAGCATGCCAATTTCTCACCAATTAAATATATTTGCTCTTTTCTAATTTAATTCCACAAATGGCAAATCCCTGTGAAACAATCCTGACTTCAGAACTGTGGTACAGATTATATGAGCAGAACCATAATGCCACACACTTGCCTCAATGGATGGGAAACTTGATGGAACCAGCAGCGATTTGGACAGCCCCAGTAGAAAGGGAGAGGAAGAGAGCACATGCTGGGGGAATTCAGGGTGGCCCCTATTCTTCTAGAGACTCTACCCATTCATTGGGCAGACAGAGATGGAGGAGGGATGACTGGTCCCTGGCTCTCCAATTTCATTAATTTAAACCTTGACTTGGGTCCTTGGGAGCCCCTTCTTGATTCATTTTGTATGTTTGTGTTAGATTCCCCTCTGATCAACATGAGAATAAACTTAATTTTAAGTTGCAGTAAGACAACAATGGCCGAGCCATAACTATATGAACAGAATGTCTATAGAGATTTTCAAATAGTCTGCTTTCAGTTAGTTATTCATACAGCAATGATTCCAGGATCAGAGTTAAAGTAACTGCTACTTACTTGTTGATAGTTCTTCCAAAAGTGACTTGTACTAGTGCAATTAGTGTCTTTCTGACCCACTTAAACACTAGAATAATGAAAAAGGAAAGAAAAGAAAGACCAGACATTCAGTAACTCTCTAGGTTACACAATCATGACCCAAAAACTACGATACATTTATCTACTATTATCTGTATTAATATTTCACTTTTCAAGTTTTACATACATAGTTCTTTCACTTCTGATTTTTTCCCGTCTGTCCTGATATGCTGTTATTTTTGGGCTACTTTATTAGCTCCTTCAACTTTCTAGAAAGAATAAAGGTGACTCCACTGGGATTGCAAGAAATAACACACTTCTTTTAGATTTGGGATATTTGTTCTTGCTGTGTCTGATAGCAGCATTTCCATTTCAACTAGAGATTAAGTCCCAGCCACATATTAAGAGTTACTGTTGTGGTTCACATCCTCTCTAATGTAAACCTGTGTAGCTTGCTGCCCAGAGTTCATGTAATACAGAAGACTTTTGTGGGTAGTGTTTGTAATTCAGCACTGTCATTTTAATAAAAGATTAAACAAATATCTAACACAGTGGGGTGGAATAGTGTAAGCACTGATATTGTAAGTACTGCGTGACACCTTATTTTCAAAAAAACATTAAGGCAGCAGAAGAAACTATTATATTTTTTCTATATGTAGACTGAAAATGCAGTGAGTTTTTATTCTGAATAAGCCTGAACTACCCTGCACTACTTAAAAGAGAAATAAAAGTCTTAAAAACCCATTCAGCAAACTGGACATCATGGAAACCATTCAAATTTCTCACAAAGTTTGTTCACTTCTTTTCTCTATTTATCTGCATCTCAAAAAATTAATTATAAGTTCTCCTCTGCAGAAAGTGAATTACACAAGAAATGAGTAAGTTAGCCACATGGGACTGTCTCTTCAAAATGTGCATCAGTCTCACAATTAAAGTTCTATAATTACTTTTTTCTCTTTCATTTAGAGTCTTCCAGTCATTAGGTTCAATCATTACGTTAGTTATTTTTTTTTATGATTTGACCATGCTGGAGGTAAACTATGGGAGCTTTTCTTGCCCAGAGACCCCCAAAAGCTAGACTGGCCAGAAGAAGAATGCTGTAGCACTATAGCTCATTGTCTGATAAAGGGCCTTTTACCGCTATCCCAACTTGGCCAGCAAGAAAAAAAAAAAACAGTGTGGGATGTTCAGTAGTAGTCAGTGTTGGCCTAACTTTTCTCCTACTGAAGTTAGTGGTAAAACTCCCATTGGCTTCAATGGGAACAGAAATAGGCCAATGTTGAGCCTAATGGTTAGGGTGACCAGATGTCCCGTTTTTAAAGGGATGGTCTCGTTTTTTGGAACTTTTTCTTATATAGGTGCCTTTTACCCCCCACCCGCATCCTGTTTTTTCACAGTTGCTATCTGGTAACCCTACTAATGGTGGTTTATTCTTGTCCAGCAAGGACTAACAATGGAAGTGCTCAAAGGCCTAAGACTGCACTTAGACCTTGCATGACTTGATTCAACTTTGCCACCTTCCTATCAGGGGCCACCAAGTAAAAGTTCACAAATAGAGATAAAAAATAAGGAACATCATATGTTACCAAGAACAAGATACGTGCAAAAATAGCCTGTGTGTAAAACTGGCAAAACACAGAAAGAACCATGTTAAATTGGAATCACTAGTTCAAGTTTTCAATTTACAGAAATAGAAAAATAGGAAGAAACAGAGTTAATATTCTGGAACATGATGTCTAGTGGATTTATACACTACAAACATCAAAGCCAATGAAGAATTAGACTGTTCTTCCTTCTGATAGAAAGAATGAACTGTGATTGTTCCAATCATATGTTTCTCTTTATTCTTTACGGATAGCCAAGGACAAGTTTAGATCATAGGAAGGAGTAGAAATAATGATTATTAAACCATTTCCACTTTTTAAAAATATTTTTAGATATAGGTGAAGATCTACATTGTTAATTTTTGCTTCATATTGGAAGGGTTTCTTTTTTTAAGAATATATAACCCCTTTTCCCACCCCCGGCCCCGCCCCAACTCCACCCTTTCCCCGCCCCTTCCCCAAAGTCCCCGCCCTAACTCCCCCTCCTCCCTCCCAGCCACGCAAAAAGGGCTGCCTGAGCGCTACCGGCTTTACAGTTTGCCGGGCAGCCTCCAGACCCTGCACCCCCGGCCGGCGCTTCCCCAGCGCAGCTGGAGCCTGGGAGGGGAAGCGCCCAGCCGGGGGCGCAAGGGTCTGGAGGCTGCCTGGCAAACCATGAAGCCAGTAGCACTCGGGCTTCGGGCAGCCCCCTATGCCTCTGGACCCTGCGCCCCCGGCCGGGCACTTCTCCTCCCCGGCTCCAGCTGCTCTGCTCCTCCCCTGACTCAGACTTCGGCTCTGTTTAAGAGCCAAGCTGCCCGAGCCAGCGCTACCGGCTTCAGGAAGCCCCCTTGACTCCGGACCCCAGCCGCCGGCCAGGCACTTCTCCTCCCTGGCTCCAGCTGCTCTGCTCCGGCGGCGCAGGGTCCGGAGGCATGAGGGCTGCCCAAAGCCGGTAGCGCTGGCTCGGCAGCTTGGCTCTTAAACAGAAGTGAAGTCTGAGTCCGGGGAGGAGCAGAGCAGCTGCGGGAGAGGAAGTGCCCGGCCGATATTTTTCCCGGACATGTTCGGCTTTTTGGCAATTCCCCCCGGACGGGGGTTTGATTGCCGAAAAGCCGGACATGTCCGGGAAAAAACGGACGTATGGTAACCCTACTCCAGTTGGGGCATGTAATTACAGCACTTTGAAAGGTGTGATATTTTAGAATTCTCCTGACTCCTAGTTCTTTAGCTACTGATGAGAGCTCCGATCCTGCAAACGTTTACATGTATGCTTCACTTTACTACCATGATAGTAAAGGTTAATAATGTGTAAGTCTGTCTTTTTTGTTTTTGTAAAAAAACAAAAGTGCTCCCTCGATCTAGAGGTTGGAAGTGAGCAGACGACCTCAGCTTTTTCAGAAACAAAGGAGTTTATTTTGAAGACAGGATCTAATAATAAAGATCAGAAGCAGAGCTCATTCCATTAGAAGGAAGGATTTTCCATTTAGGTTGCTCCCTAAAGCAAAGGCCCATACACCCATGCCTATCTAATCCCACTTTGCAGAAATCATAAGTGGAGCTGAGGGGGGACGGATAGCTCAGTGGTTTGAGCATTGGCCTGCTAAACCCAAGGTTTTGAGTTCAATCCTTGAGAGGGCCCTTTAGGGATCTGGGGAAAAAAATCTGTTTGGGGATTGGTCCTGCATTGAGCAGGGGGTTGGACTAGATGACCTCCTGAGGTCCCTTCCAACCCTGATATTCTATGATTTGCTCTGATAAAAATATTTTTTAAACAACCACTATGTTTGGCTATATACGGCTGCATCTTCTAGTGGACACAAAATAGTTCTGTTTGATGCTTCTGTCCATGGACCTGATCATGCAGCCATTACTCAGACATGTAAGGGATGAAAGATCCAGCACCAAACAAGTTAATAATTCTACCATTTTGTTGCTTCAAGTCTACTATGTACTTTAGTTATATTTCGGGTAATACAATTTTTTATAATGGATGTGGAAGTCATGTTGCTTTGACACATGCATATTCAATATGATAAACCATCAACTTTTCTTTTCTTTGTGATTAGTTCACTGTAAAATGCAGTATCCTGATTTTTGCCTGTGTTTTGGAAATATAGAACATTTTTAAACAGAGGTAAAGCTTACAAATATTTAATGCAAAACTCCCAAACTGTCGCATTATTACTGCACTGTTCTAATTGGGAGCTTACCCCCAGAAGAGTTAGAAAATTAAAAAACATTATTGATTTGCAAAGAAATCAGTATTTTACATTGTAAAAATATCTCCACTCATTTAAATGGTAGGAAAACAGTGATTCATTTTGATGTCTGAAAATCAATATTTCCTAGTTTTTTTCTTGACAAACAGAATCCACTAATGAGCAAGCAAGTTCAAAGCTTACTTCCTCGCAGCTCAAAAATCTCTCCAATCAGCATGAAGCACGGCTCAGCAAGAGCATCTCGTTTACCATCCACGTCATCTCCATAGTCTGACAGGTCACTATCCTCTTCTGTCTCCTCCTAAAAGAGCAATACAGGTACAGTATGGAAGAGAGTTGTTAAGGGATATTAATTTTAGAGCTCATTTCCCTCCCAACTACTTAGTTCATGAACCTGAACCACTTCTCATTTGTAATGGTCCAAAAACAAAGGTGCCACAGGACCCTCTGTTGCTTTTTACAGATTCAGACTAACACGGCTACCCCTCTGATACTAATAATTCTGTTTTTCCTATGATTTGGTTTTGGTCTTGACAGCTAAGAAATGTATTCTAAATGTAGAGAGTCTTTTCCAAGGAGCTGTATAAATAGTACAGATCTCAAACAGTTCCAATATATCATTTTGAAAACAGTAATAAAGAGAAATATTCCTAGCCTAATATATTTGAAGAACCCGAGGAGTGAGCTAGAATGGAAAAAAAAGTTACATAATGAGAGCATTTCCTCTAGAAATTACAAATCAAGGAATAAAGTGAAAAAAAAATTTTTAACAAGTGAACATGTAACATGCAGCAAGCTTTAATGAGTGTTAGTTCAGGTAAAATAACAGCAAATATGCCTAGACTGTGCCCTTGGGCAATAGCTGAGCTGTGGCATACACTGAAAGCTTGGGCTGTTTCGGCAGAAGCACTGGTCTGGGATCCATTCACAATGGCCTTCCCTCAACTTTTTTGAAACAAAAAAAGGAGTACAGAGAAAATATTACGTTCTGCTTTCTCCATCCCCTTCCATCATTACTCTTTCCTTCCATCTATATGGCTGGTAAAACGAAGGTAGCTGGGAGACTAAGGGAATTAGCCAGCTGAGTTCACCAGCGGAGGAGGGCAGGAAGGTAGGGCTGTATGTTGGGATTTCCCCCCCATTTCTTAACTTGGAGGTAGTCTACAAGGAAGGACTTGCAATGGGAGGAAAACAGCCTGTTGCCAACACCACTGCTAACTCTTCCTCTGCCTGCCCCTGTGGTCCCACCCCCAACAGACAGGCATAATGTCACCCTGAAATACTTCCACCCAGGCCCTGGTCTCAACTTGCTGGGAATGCAGCCTGCATGTCCCTGCTGAGGAAAGCCAGCAGGAGGAACCGGTGTCTGTTGCTGGAGTCCCTCAGGAAGCATATAAGAGCTGCACGAGGAGGTGGCTCATCCTGAAGCACAAGGACTTCCTTGGCAGGACACACATGGGACAGAGGATGCTAGCTGACTATAGCAGCACCAGCAGAGAAAGGAGAACTGGCTGCTCTATGGGGAAGAGACTGGCTGCTCTATGGGGAAGAGACTGGCTGCTGGTGACTTGGGGCAGTAGACAGAGCTCCACCCCCACCCAGACCCCCTGTCCATTGAGGTCTCGTACTGGCAACAGGCAGTACTGGCAACAGGCGGGGAAGAGCAGACCCCAATGGCTGAGGAGGAGCCACTTGTCCCCAAAGCTGGGACACCCAAGAGAAGGCAGCAGAGTACTGCTGGTTGGGGACTCTCTGCTGAGGGGGACGGAGGCAACCTTCTGCCAACCTGACACAATGTCCTGGGAGCCCACGTCTGAGATGTTACAGAAAGGTTGCTGAGGCTCATCCATCCCTCTGATCACTACCCCATGCTGCTCATCCACACATGCAGTAATGATACTGCCAGGTCTGACCCTGGCAACTCAGCAGTGACTACAGGGCTCTGGGAGTGAGGGGAAAGGAGTCAGGGGTGCAGGTGGTGTTCTGATTCATCCTCCCCATTGAGGGTAAGAGCTCAGGCAGGGACAATTCCATCCTGGAGATGAATGCATGGTTGCGCAGATGGTGTCAACAGGAGAGCTTCAGTTTCCTTGACCATGTCATGTTGTTTCAAGAAGGAAGACTGCTGGGAAGAGAGGGGTCCACCTGACCAAGGAGGAGAAGAGCATCTTTATGCACCAATTTGCCAATCTACTGGGGAGGGCTTTACACTAGGTTCTAAGGGGGCAGGTGACAAAAGCCCATAGGTAAGCATAAAAAAGGCAACCTTAACAGAGGGCTAGATGTTGGCATGGGGGGACATGGAAAATTATAAAAGGGTCATAGGAGCAACAACAGGGAAATTAGTGGGGGAATCTGCTCAGCATCACCGATGTCTATACACCAATGCACAGAGTATGGGGAATAAACAGGAAGAACTGGAAGTGCTAGTACATAAAATAAATTATTACTTAACTGGCATTACAGAGACTTGGTGGGATACGTTTCATGACTGGAATATTGGTCAAGGGGGGTATAGTTTGTTTAGGAAGGACAAGAAGAATAAAAAGGGAGGTGGTGTTGCATTATATATCAAGAATATATACACTTGTCCTGAGGTCCAGAGGGAGGTGAGAGGCAGACCAGTTGAAAGTCTCTGGTTAAAGATAAAAAGGATAAAAAATAGGGCTGATGTCATGGTAGGAGTCTACTATATACTTCCAAATTAGAAAGAGCAGGTGAATGAGGCATTTCTAAAATAAATAACAGAAATATCCAAGTTTCAGAGTGGTAGCCATGGTAGTCTGTATCAGCAAAAACAACGAGGAGTCCTTGTGGCACCTTAGAGACTAACAAATGTATTTGGGTATAAGCTTTCATGGGCTACAGCCCACTTCATCGGATGCATTTTGGAAATATCCAAAACGCCAAGTAGTAATGGTGGGCTTTAACTACATAGATATCTGTTGGAAAAGTAATATGGCAAAAATCAAAAGTTCCAGTAAGTTCTTGGAGTGTATTGGGGACAACTTTTTGTTTCAGGAAGTGGAGGAAGTAACCAGGCAAACCGCCGTTTCAGACTTGATTCTAATGAACAGGGAGGAATTGGTCGCAAATCTGAAGGTAGAAGTCAATTTGGGTGAAAGTGATCATGAAATGATGGATTTCCTGATTCTAAGAAAAGGATGGAAGGTGTGAGAGCAGAAGAATATGGAAAATAGGCTTCAAAAAAGCAGACTTTAACAAACTCAGAGAGCTGGTAGATAAGGCCCAATGGGAAGAAAGTCT
This sequence comes from Trachemys scripta elegans, assembly GCF_013100865.1. Taxonomy (NCBI): domain Eukaryota; kingdom Metazoa; phylum Chordata; order Testudines; family Emydidae; genus Trachemys; species Trachemys scripta. The sequence continues at coordinate 79,411,365 of NC_048302.1, read as the reverse complement.
AAGGGCTAAAAGGATTCAGGAGGGCTACCAGTTTCTCAAGGAGACAATATTAAAGGCGCAACAGCAAACTATCCTAGTGCAAAGGAAAGACAGAAAGAATAGTAAGAGGCCAATATGGCTCCATCAGGCGCTCTTTAATGACCTGAAAATCAAAAAGGAATCCTAAAAAAGTTGAAACGGGGATGAATTGCTGAGGAGGAGTACAAAAGAGTAGTTCAAGCATATAGGGACAAAATCAGAAAGGTTAAGCCACAAATCGAGTTACACCTAGCAAGAGCCATAAAAGGCAATAAGAAGAGGTTCTTTAAATCTTTAGGAGTAAGAGAAAGAGAAATACAAGCATAGACCCTATATTTAGTGGGGAAGGAGAGATTGATGACATCAAAAAGGCTGAAGTGTTTAATGCCTATTTTGCTACAGTCTTCACTAAAAAGGTTAATGGTAATGAAATACTCAACACAATTAATATTAACAACAAGAGGGATGGACTGCAAGCCAAAATAGGAAAAGAACTGGTTAAATAATATTTAGATAAGTTAGATGTATTCAAGTCAGGAGGGCCAGATGAAATTCATCCTAGGATATTTAAGGAACTAGCTGAAGCAATCTGGGAACTGTTAGCAATTGTCTTTGAGAACTCATGGAGGATGGGTGAGGACCCAGAGGACTGGAGAAGAGGACCCAGGGAATTAGAGACTAGTCAGTCTAACTTGGATACCTGGAAAGGTACTGGAACAAATTATTAAACAATGAATTTGTAAGCGCCTAATGGATGATAGGGTTATAAGGAATAGCCAGCATGGGTTTGTCAAGAACAAAGCATGCCAAACCAACCTAATTTCCTTCTTTAATGGGATTACTGGCCTAGTGCATAAAGGGGGACATTATATATCTTGATTTCAGTAAGGCTTTTTATACAGTCCTATATGACACTTTCATAAGTAAACTAAGGAAATGCTGTCTAAATTACTGAGAAAGTAGTTGCACAACTGGCTGAAAGACCATACTCAAAGGGTAGTAATCAGTGGTTTGCTGTCAAACTGGGAGGACACATCTAGTGGGATCCCGAAAGAGTCAGTCCAGGGTTCAGTACTAGTCAATATTTTCATTAATGACTACTGATTTAGGTTAGCTATTAGGAAAAATATTGTAATGATAAGGGTAGTGAAGTTCTACAAGGATTCCTCCCTTGGAAGCCTATTCCAGAATCCCCATCATTGAAAGTTTTTAAGAAAATGTTGGACAAACGCCTGTTAGGTTTACTTGGTCCTGTCTCAGTACAGGAGATTGGACTTGATGAATTATCAAGGACCCTTCCAGTCGTCCATTTCTATGATTCTATCTTGGTGTATCTTTTGCTTTGTCTTTTCCTCCATTTTTTTCAGTCTCTGTTCTGTTTCCACCCCCTCATTTCTCTTCCTCTCTCATTCCATTATGTTCCTGCCTTCCTTCTCCCATGTTCCTTAAATCTCTTTATCCTTCCATCTCGTGTGTGTGTGTGTATATAATATTACTGTATGAGAACCCACCTGACTTGAATAATACTTTGCACTTTTTGGGAAGGTGGTGATTTAGAAGGGTCTCAGGAAGATCAAAGGCTTCAGAGGCACTATTTAGCTATGCAGTGACCACTACCTCAGAGATTCATACCAAACTGCATTCACTGTTGGAGGTAATTAATTGATCTTTTCAGCCCCACAGAGTATTTATTCTAAGTTAGGGAGTGCTCTGGCTCTGTTCTGAAGCACAGAGAAGCTGTGGTACTGGCATCCATGGAGCTGCCCTGGTGAGTGCATGCACAGGCACAATCCTAGCTCTTCTTCCACAGCCACGCAGTACAACTAATGCAGTTTAGTTGCTTGGGGGCAGGATTGGAAAAGCCTGTGCAGGATAGCGGTAGTGATCAGTACCCTTCACATATTGCAGAGCCAGCTAAGGGCTACCTGCACATTCCCATGTATCAGGGAGCAGAGGTGGAGCCAGCTGGGGGAAACAAGAGAAGCAGGTCTGTCAGCTCTGCCACCAAACCAATCTACCAGCCTTTGAAGTGAGTACATTGGAACAGTGAGGGTTACTGCCAATTCAGGAACCAACAAGCATTAGATGTCTTGTCTGGAGGAGTGGGGAGAGGACATTCTTAGAAGAGGAGCACTGAGCTCTGGAATTTCCTCCCCCCATGGTTTCGGTCTGTGGATCTGACAGTTTCAGGGCACACTGTAAAGCCTGTTTCTCCAGGCTTTTTTCTAACAAGTTGACCTAGCAGTGTAAGGGAGGAGGAGGAGGAGATCGTTTGATGTTGATGCTTAGTAACAGCGGCATTTTGTGAGGGTCTAAGTGCTTAGATTATTTTGTATGATTTATATTACAGTACAGACACATAGGAGAAAACAGTCCCCATTCTGAAGAGCGTATAAGCACATTTTATAAATTGAAAGAAGCAAAAATAAATTTAAAGATGGTATAAGAAAAAAATATTTAACTTTTGCCCTAGCCAACTAAAGCTCTTTTCTGTCACATATAAAAGAACTACGTGAATGGTATGAAAGAGGGACATATGGTGAGAAGGATCAGGGCCAATGAATTTGGATCCCTTATTTCTGGTTGTCTAATTTCAATTCTAAACGGAAGAAAACCACAGTGATGAAAGGTACATACAGAAAATTACATAGAGGATGTGGAGAAGCAGAACAAAAGAAAAGCCTTTGTATGAAAGAAATACCCCGCCACCCCCCAGTCTGGGTTTCATGATCACAAGACAGCAGAGATACCCCTGGACAGCTCTACAAAGGCTTTATGTTTAAGTGTTTGAAAGGTCAGACATTTTGCTAGCAAAGAGTGTCCCAGGCTGTTTACATTTCATTAACTTGGAATATACAGTCTTTACAATGGTCTAGATTATATATTTTCCACAGAGGTAAAACATGTTTTATTAGCAAACTGCATTAAATTTAGTAGAGAGCTTTAATATCTCACCATTGGTTTGCTTACAGTAAACTGAACAGCATCTTTGCAAACACCTCCAGTATTAACTACCATTCAAATGTGTTGTATTAGCAGCTTATATTGGACAAATAATTAAATCTAAGAAAATTACTTTTCTACCACTCACCTCTTGATGAGGAAAGAAATCACCAGGAAGTCTTTCCAGAAATGATGAGAGTGAAAAGGCAGATTTCTTTCCTTGCACATCAATAACTTTGAGGTGCTCAGGGGATGGGCTCAAAAAGGCATAAAGTGCTTCGCTCTGACACAGTCTTTCATCAGAAAGCAGCTTCTGTGGAGAAAACAGAATGAAGAATATTCACAACATATCAATTAAATATGAATTATTTAAGCAATAAAGAGCAACAGACTCTTCGGTACAGCTGATTAATACACTAATCAGGTGCACAGTGAGACTAACATTAGTGAATAAGGACAGTGTGCGTCACATCTTAGAGAGACTTGAATTTTAGTAACATTTTCTAAATGAATAGTATTTTTAAGTGTTAAGCTTTTTTTAAAGGAGATGTCCTTATGCCATGCAAATTAGTTTGTAGAGCATTTGTTTTAAAATGTTATTTATTTAAAAGTGGAAAATTAAAACTACTATAAAAATGGCATTGTGGAGTTCCAAGCTCATGGTCTCACAATCACTCTGAGATCAAACTGACTTACCACTAGAGACATGGTTTTTCTAAATGCCAATGCCACAAGCTCAACATGGGATCTGAAACTCAAGATGTATTCTTTTTGGCTTGTACGCCTCCTTCCCCCAATAAAGACTTAAACACAAGGACTGACTCAGTTCTCACGCTGGTAATATACTAATGGTTACAATGGATTTACTCCTGATTTAGGCCAGTATAAGTGAGAGGAGTATTAGGTTCATTGATAACAATGCTGGTAAAATGATGAATAACCCAGAACAGAATCCAGGTCATCTTGGCTCTGCAGTTATTTAGCAGTAAAACGGAATACATTTTAGACAGTAAAATATGCAAATATGACACACACAGAGGAAATACACAGGCAGCATATTTGTTGAGACTGTTTTTATATAGTCACTTTTCGTACAATACCCATAGTTCCAAATAGCTTTCCCTTCTGTCAAGGCTTTGCATGTGCTTTGATTTTCACAGATTGTTGCCAGTAATTCTTTCCCAACTAGGCATTGCTATAATTGCCCATCCACTAAGCTCTCCCCTGTAGTCATGCCCAAGTGTCATTTTTATTTTTTACTGGAAAATACAATTTGGAGATTCTTGATTGCCTCAAACTATACTTTCTCTACCTAATTTACTTCATCTGCAAGGAAACCAGCACAGAACTAGCTGCTTTGCCTGGTCTGTGGGTGTGGAAAGAGGGAATCTGGAGCAGAAAGAAGATGCAAATAAACAGGATTGGGTTCTGAGCACCAGAGAAGCAGCACTAAATAAAGGGGGTTCCTCAGACACTGACAAAAAGGATGATTTGCAGGAAAGGTTATTGGGATGGAGGATGGGGCACCTGACCATGAGCAGCTGGGAGTGAAGGGAATCTAGAAGAGCAGGAAACAGAAAGGGACAAGAGGACACAGAAGGGGAAAAAAGGAAGTCTTAAAGTTTGATGCTTAAAATCCGAAGTGTTTATTTAAGGATAGTACAGTACCCAAGAAATAGATTATTGTATATCTAACTGGTAACTGGGTTTCATATTTCAATACATTTCTGCTACTTCTTTATGATGCCTTTGAAAAGCACAGCAATGAAATGGCAAACATTCAGGGTTTGAAATCCTATCCCTAGTTTTAAAAAAAAAGTACATTAAATATTAATGGTGCTCAGCTCCACTTTAGCAACATTCTACTTTTGAAAGAGAACATACATATAATTATTTCACTTCCTGAGGGAAATATATCTTGCTGTTTTACAGCAACTTTTGTTGTATTATAGTACCTGGAATACAAACAAAAGCTGTCTAGGAAAAAGATTATTCTAAAATCAAACAATTTACTTTTGATATAAATGAATATGCTAGTTTAATTTTTCCTGACTCAGCAGTGGCCTATTAGTCTCTGAACTTCAGAATTAAAAAGTTTTTCTTAATTGTCAAACAAAAACAGTCTGCTTTAAACAAACAGCAATGTTAAACCCAGGTGGCCCTGAAAACCCTACTGCTGTATCTGTAAATTGTATAATGTCTCCTGTTTGGTGCGACTTGAGGCCAAATACAATTTTACCTTTTGGGGCAAAATACAGCCACTTCAAAGGTTGTCTTCTCTAAACCATACCTTTTATTCATTTATTTATATTTAAAATAATAATGATGCCTAGCCAAGGCTCTAGGCAATCTAATATAATTAATCATACAATACATACGATCAAATTAAACCTCAGCAGCACTGAAATCAATTCCACAGGAATTTGGCAAGCCAACCACCTGTTCCCTTCATCATCTAGGAAGCACACCTTCAGCCTCCTTCTGAGACCCTATTCAACAGGTGTCTTTTACAGCATACCTGGAAGGTCACCAAATTCAGGCTCCATAGGACCAAATGAGGGAGCAAGTTCCAGAGTCCTGGATCCCCAATAGAGAATGCCCTGCCAGCAACCCCCACCTTTTACAACAAAGAGGACCACCTCAAGCACCCTGCTGACCACAGCTGTGGCAGAAGGACACAGGGAGAGGTGGACCTTAAGCTAGGCCAGTCCCAGGCCATTTAGGGCTTGATAGTCTATAGGTCATGACCAATGCCTTAAGCTGCAACTGGAGACCAACAGGCAGCCAGGCAAATCCCAAAGCACTGGGGTCACGTGCTCCCAGTGAGATGTCCTGCTCACTAAGCAAGCACATACATTCTGCACCAGCTTCAGCCTCTGAATGGTTGTAGGTGTAGTCCATGTAGACCACATTACAATAGCCTAATCTTGAGGTGACACAAGCATAGATACAAGTGGCAAGGTCCACATCAGAAAAAAGAGGTTGCAACCTCCCAGCCAGATAGAGATGGTAAAAAGCTGACTGGGTCACCGCTGTAATATGATCTTCAAACAGCATCTTGGCATCTGACATCACCCATAAGATGTGAGCACTATTAACCAATGTCAGACACACTCCCTCAACCAAAGGGGCCGATATTACCTCTGCCATCTCCTCCAGCTGCTTCCCCCAACCCACCATCGGCAGCTCCACCTTAGCTGAGTTCAGCATCAGCCAGCTTGCTCTCAGCCATGCCCTAGTCTCAACTAGACATTGGCTGAGGTGCTAAACTACATCAGAAGAGAAAGAGGCATACAGTTGGATGTCATCGGCACAGTGAAAACACTGAACCCCATGCACCCTTACTAGCTCTCCTAACAGTCCTATACCCACATTGAACAGGAGAGGTAACAGAATGACTCCTTGTGGCACTGCACACTTGAGAGCTCTTCGGGAAGGGGGGATTGCCTGCAACTACCCGTTGAGATCTCTCCCTGGTCCTCCCAGAGTAGGAGGCATAGGTGCTGGAGCACCCACGGGGGAAAAAATGGTAGGTGCTGAGCACCCATTGGCATTTTGGAAAGTTGGTGCCTGTGGTAGGAGGAGCAGTGACTGCAGCACGACCTTCTAAACCAGTGGTCTCCAACCTTTTTATGCCCAAGATCGTTTTTTGAATCTCAGGGCAACCCCAGGATCTACTCTGCCCCTTGCCCGAGGCCCTGCCCCACTCACTTCATTCCCCTCTCACTCCGTCATTTGCTCTCCCCCATCCTCACTCACTTTCACACGGCTGGGGTAGGAGGTTGGGGTTTGGCAGGGGGTGCAGACTCTGGGCTGGGGCCGAGAGGTTTGCAGTGTGGGAGGGGGCTTCAGGCTGAGCCTGGGGTAGGGGTGCAGGAGGGGGTGAGAGGTGCAAGCTCTGGAAGGGAGTTTGGGTGTAGGAGGGGGCTCCAGGCTGGAGCAGGAGGTTGGGGTGCAGGAGGAGGTACGGGATGCTGGCTCTGGGAGGGGGATCAGGGCTGGGGCAGGGGTTTGGGATACAGAGGGGTACAGGATGTTGGCTCGGGGGGGGGGGGGGTCGGGGCTGGGGCTTGGGGTGCAGAAGGGAGTTTGGGATGCAGGCTCTGGGAGGGGGCTCAGGGCTGGGGTGTGGCCTCCCGCCGGGCAGCACTTACCTCTGGCGGGTGCCATAAGGCTAAGGCAGGCTCCCTGCATACCCCAGCCCCACACCGCTCCCAGAAGGGGCCAATGTGCCCCTGCGGCCCCTGGGGAGGGGCGGGGTACACGTGGCTCTACACACTGCCCCTCTCTGCAAGCACCGCCCCCGCAGCTCTCCCAGCCAATGGGACTGTGGGGGCGTGCTTGCAGGCAAGAGCAGTGCGCAGTGGGAGACCCCCACTCCCGGGGCTGCGCTGGCCCCTACCGGGAGCAGCGTGGGGCCAGGGTAGGGAGTGTGCCTTAGCGGTAGCTATGCTGCACCACCGGAGATCGTGATCGACTGGGAGATCCTCTAGGATCGACCGGTCAATCGCAATCGACCAGTTGGTAACCACTGTGCTTGTAGAACAGTACTAAAGACACAGAGATAGGATTTTTTTCCTAAAGATTGGGAGAGAATGTGTCACACACTTATGCAGACAAGCTACTGTGGATTCCAGACCCCCAGCAGCACAGAAGAGGGGAAGCCAGTATGCCTCTAGACTCGACAATGAATATTATGTTTAAGAGCGTACAATCTTTGTTTTCTTACCTGTAAGAAGCTATTTAACTGATTCTTGGATTTTTCCATGAATTTCTGATCTACAGATTTGAAGGGCAGCTTACTGAGAGAAGGCAACTGAACTTTCTTTAATGATGGAAAACACTGAGCAGAGAAAGGACAAAACAGATTATTCCACCATATTTTTAATACATACATGCAGCAAAAAGGGGCGTGGGTATAAATGGAGATGCAAGGACATCCCCTAATTTTCCTCTCCCTTCCACACCCCTCTGAGTGTTCTGAGGAACTCCTTCCCTTGCCCACCCATAGGTAACATAGGTTAGGAACTCTTCCTTTGGAGCCCCATCACTACCAATCCTATGTCAGCTAAAAGGGTTGCTTCAGAACAACATGAGGCACTTTCTTTCCCAAAGGGCTGTCCCTCTTAGTGCTTCAAGCCCTCACTTGCCTTCGGAGCCAGAGACCAGGCTTGGAACTCAAAACGGGCTCATTTGGCAATACAGAGCAGAAGCCACTAGGGACACTGGATCCGCTCAGCAAACACAATTCATTATTAAACAAGAAAAGGCCAACTACAAACTTTTTTGCAATCTGTCAACAAGTGCAAAAATTGGCTGCTAGAAAGAAATCTGGGTCCAAAAAGGCAAGATGCTGTAAACAGCAGCTGGTCTGAAAATACAGTAATGAGGAATAACCAGATTCTGGAATATTTAGATGTTTTAGGCCAATGGTTTTCAACCTTTTTTCATTTGCGGACCCCTACAAAATTTCAAATGAAGGTGCAGGCCCCTTTGGAAATTCAATCTGTGGTCCACAGACCCCTAATATAGAAGTTTTAGGCTGAAAACTGACTGAACAGAATTTAATTAATGTGCTGGCACAGCATTTACATAGCGTGAGAAAGGGCGCTAAACTGTGGGCTTCTATGATAACGACAACACTGCCGGGTTTTGACCTGTAGTTGTGCGTATTCACATACTTTGTATTGATCAGAAAAACAGAATGGTTTTTCTGGGATCTGAAACTTTATTTTCATAGTCAGCTTTTGCTGACCCCTTAGACATAGTCTGCAGACCCCCAAAAGGGTCCGTAGACCACAGGTTGAAAACCACTGTTTTAAGCAAATGGAAAGTGCAATTTAATGTAACTAGACATATAAAGGAGGGCTGGACAGACAGTGTAAAATACAGAGAAAGGGCATGCTATATTCTTGACCAGGAAACAATATGTGATACGGATGGACTGTTATAGAGAAGGAGTAGCAGACAATGAGTTAGAAGAAGCAGGACAATAGATAAAAAAGAGAGAGGAAGAAAAGGAGAAGAGGCGGAGACAGAAACCCATCTTGGCATGAACAGTGTCCATTAGTCATAAAGCATAAGTCACAAAGGCCAGCTGAGACATTGGAAGCAGCAGGTGTCATGGAAGTCCAATTAAATTGACAAGGAGATAAAAGGTTGAAAGGAAGACTGTAATTAAGGCAAAAAAGGGTGACAAAGGTGAAAGTGATGGGATTCAAATTTTCCATCAAATTAAGCCTCTTCCGGTTTTCTTTCCACCTTTCATTTCAGATTAAATAAACTGCAGCAGAGTGATTCCCTCCACAAGTTTACTACTGGAACACACGGAGAGAACCCTAAAAAGACTCCAGGCCCCTTCCACTAAGATTTCTTCCCCCACCCCCTCAAATCCCCCCTGCCAAACTGGCAGCCTGTATGCACTCTTGCCTACCCCCTTCATTTCTGAAAATGATCAGTTTCCTATTGTCCCTTTTAAGCAGCTATCTCCACCAAGTCTTTGTCCTGTTGCTTCAGTAAATTAGCCATCAAGAGGTACTTGTGAATCAAGAAGCTAATAACCTCAGCTTTGGAGCCCACCACCAGAGGTTTATAAACCCATTTCCATCAAACTTTGATACAGTTTTTGCTTACAACAGAATCTGTTTGTTTTACTTTCTAAATAAAGTTTTCATATTTAAGCTATTTTCTATATTTTTCACATAGATTAGAGGTAGCAATGGTAACTTTCTTTTATGTACTTTTTTTTTCTGAATGTGTGTCTAGTACAGGGGTAGGCAACCTATGGCACGTGTGCTGAAGACGGCACGTGAGCTGATTTTCAGTGGCACTCACACTGCCCGGGCCCTGGCCACCGGTCCGGGGGGCTCTGCATTTTAATTTAATTTTAAATGAAGCTTCTTAAACATTTTAAAAACCTTATTTACTTTACATACAACAATAGTTTAGTTATATAATTATAGACTTACAGAAAGAGACCTTTTAAAAATATTAAAATGTATTACTGGCACACGAAACCTTAAATTAGAGTGAATAAATGAAGACTCAGCACACCACTTCTGAAAGGTTGCCGACCCTGGTCTACTATTTTAAAAGATGAAAAACCCCACTCACACAAAAAAGTATTCCTACCTCACTGAGTTTTCGGTGTAGATTCTGAAACTCACTGAGCTTTCTGGGAACTCTCCAGTTCTTAGCTTCAGCTCCACCAACTTCTTGTAAACTCACCATGACAAAGTAGCAGGGCACTTGTTCCCCATTCTCTTCTACAACCTTGGGGATGGTGAGGGAATGTATATTACTGAGATAGTAAATAGATAGCAAAACGTTATAAAAATTAACTTGCATACAGATTCATGATCCTCACCACAGTTTCATTCTCTCTGCTGTAGCATAAAGGCATCATACCAAGCTTTGGCTTATTGGAGTAAATCTGACCAGGACATTGTGGGTCCTGCAATTTCCCCCCAGTTAATACATTCATCTTCACGGATTGCCTTACAACATCTCCTACATCATTAGAATCCATTTTAAATCTCTTCTTGGGACATGGTCATTCGGCTTTTACGAGTTTTTTTCATGTTAGATTGGTCTCCTTTCTCTCTCTTTTTCTGTGGTGACAGGCATGCGTCCTCCCATATTTTACTGTACGGGTTTTAACTTCTGCTCTACCTTCTTTCCTAAGCACCTTATTGCTGCTCCATGGGTCACTCCTGTCACTCTAACGTTGTTAAAAAAAACCTTTCTGTGCAGAGAGGGAAGGGAGGAACTGGGGGACTTGCTCTCACATTGTTTCAATAACCAGAGTCTCTGCATTCAGGCTCAATTCCATTTTAAAAAACAGTGACTTCTCCTATTGCTTACCAGTACTTAATTTTCTTAGAATTTTCTTGATTAGTTTCATATTCTTCATGGTCTCTCTTTTCAACCTTGTCTTCTCTCAAGATATAGATATCCATATACATAAGCCATAGCAATCCTTAAGGTGAGGACTGTGCTAGCTGGGGTTATCGGATTGCCATTTCAGTTCTCCATTCATTACTTGCATTTAAGAGTACTTTTCACACATGTATAGCTGCCTCCCATTGGAGGCTCTCACATTCTTTACAACTATCAACGAATGAAAACTTACAATAGCTATGTAAAGTATGTGTTATCAGATGGGGGAAACTGAGGCAAAGTGAGGTTAAAAGCTTCTCTCAAGAATACAGACGTGGTCTGTGGCAATGCCAAGGATCAAACTCAGATCTTTAAGATCTCATGTCTCAACCAAAATGTCACCCTTTCTCCCCAGTGCAATACAGTTTTCTTCAGAAGATTTGCTCTGTTAATCCATTTGCCAAGCAAGACAAACAGCTAAAGTATGAGGCCCTTTCCTTACTAAATAAGCCCCTAATGAAATCAATGTTTCCAACGTACAGTACTGAAGATATGATGAAATACCAGATTAACACAGATTACCACCTGTGTTTAAAGATCTGGATGGCAACATACAAGGCACATATTTTGCCTTTTTTATGCCTTTTATGTCTGTAAAGAAAAATCAGTAATATAAAATGTTTGTCTTAGCTAGATTATCTATGGATAACAGGCTGAAAAGGAATTGTAGCACACCACTCTGAAACCATCTTTCTGAGGGAAGCAGTCTTCATATATTTTGTTGGCATGGGTTTGTTTTGACTTTTTAGGCAATTTTGCTCGCTAAAGAGGTACTTTCTAATTAATTCAATTACAGTCAGGATAAACCATAAAATTCAAATGATGACAACATCCACAGGGAGGGTTGTAAAAGTCTGGTCATGTCTATTTATGCTAGTGGCAGGCAATTCTAACAGTCGATATACCATCACCGTAAGTGACATTTCATTAAAATATGTCTCCTTATAAACTTACTTCTTGTTGTAATATGGCGTTCCTGGGCTGCACACAGGACCATCAAGAAACGCAGCCTAGTGCTGAATGTGTACAACCCCAATAACTGACCATTTCAGTGGCTCCCAATGAATTTCCAGATAAAATTCAAGATGCTAGTTTTAATTTATAAAACCCTACATGGTTTAAACATAGCTACCCAAGGGACTACCTTTCTTTTCCATGCCAGGCTTCCACGTTTGAGATCAGCAGAGGTGTTTGATCTGAAACTCCCGTGACGCAAAGAAGAAGGAACTGGTGGCAGGGTGTTTTCTGTGAGAGTGTAACGACGCAGTCTTTTCCTTCCTTGGTCTGGCAGAGCCAGGATTTGTGCCTTCAGACACATTGCAAAGCCTCTCTCTCACATGGATTTATGAGGGTTGGGAGATCAGAGATGGAAGGGCTCACGGTAAGTGATCATTATTAGTGACTTTCCTGTATTACACATTTTTCAAAAGACTAATCACTTGCAGAAATGCAGGCACATTTGAATAAAATTACCAGCAGGTGGTGATCCATGGGGAAATTATCTCTACCTGTTACTTTAATTATTCCTTTTTGGTGACCTTTTAGAATATACTCAAAGCAGGGGAAAATTTTTAAAGCTAGGTCTTCTAAAATTGGCCTTCATTCTATTTTCAAGTTATTATTCACATGGTTCTGCATAGGGAGAATAATTATTAAATGGAGAACTAAGTTTAAAGTTCATTCCAGTCACCCATATAAAATATTTGATAGCTTTCATAATCCCTTTTTGAGCAAAGGGAAGTTATGATCATTTGAAATACTTGTACATTTGCTATTTTGGACTAGCATGTTACCTAGCAAATAGGCAGCACAATATTTCACTGGACTCTCTCTATATGTAAGAGTTTACATCAACCCCTCATTGAAACGGAACCACAAATGGATAGAGGTGAGCTATGATTAGAATACCGGACTTCTCATTTCAAATCCAAATTTACCTTCACCTCACTTCATCAAAAGTGTTCTCACTTTTATGGTTTCCTTTGTTAATTTGTTTTTTATATTTAAAAAACCCATCAGAAATAATTAATCCTAAAACAAGCTAGAAAAACATAAGGAAATGAAATTCCCCACCCTTTCATGGTTTTTGCTATAATATTAATATTATTTTAAATCTTTGTCCTAAAATTGGGACCTGGAAGCTTGAAGGCTGTGTTCAAATACCACAGTGATGGGCATAGTATTGAGAATTCATTGAGGATGGCAGGGTACTCTCAGAATTAGGTCTAAGGCTGAACTCCACAGCTCCTTTCATGACATACCCTACTCATACCTTCATCGACCCAGAGTCATTGGCTTAAATAAGAGTTTTTCACGTTACACATGGTTAGTTATGGAGAAGAGGACTGACTCAGCACTCTGTACCTAAGAGATTTAGATGGTTTCAGACTCTTAATTCTTCTCCTACAACAGTTATATGGCAACCTCAGGACAATGCAAAAATCATTATTTCAGAGTGTATGGTCTATCATTGAGCACCTAATCCAGAAAGGGCAAGAATTTCTCTCTTCTACACATGCCTCTGGGTAGGAGTGCTCCCAGCCTCTTTCTCAGCTGCAGTGTGGGCTTCAATTTCAAGCACCACATTAGTAAACATTACAAAGGGTTCAGAGGAGAGTAATGAAAATGAGGAAATAGTTTAGAAAACTGGTATGTTCAAAACTATTGAAGAGAAGACCTAAAAGAGGCATAATATCTACAAACATATAAAGAGGTGTTATAAAGTCAACAGGAACCAATTACTGCACAAAGCAAGTTATGGCTGTAAGCTGCAGTAAGGAAAATTTAAATTAAATATCAGGGAAAACTTTAGAACTAATAAGAGTTACATAATGGAATAAGCAGACAATCCCCATGTTGAATCCCCATAATTAGAGATATTAAGAGCCAGTCTAGACATCCATCAGGGATGATTTAGGAATAATACAATTAGCTTTGCCACTATGCTGAAGGATGAACTTGCATGACTCATTAGAAGTTCCTTCCAACCCAAGCAATTCTCTGTAAAAACCCATCTGAGCAGCAGGATACTGAACAGTGAGATAATGACTAGAGCTGAGCAAAAGTTTGATAAAAATTCAAAAGAAAATCTAGTTTCAACTAAAACTGAATTATTTACGTTGGTCTTGCCAAAAAAAGAAGGGTTATGGATACGAGACATTTTGTTTCACTTGAAATTAATTTTGGTTTTTTATTTCGTTAAGTCATTTTGTGATATTTTTCACTTTTTAAAAATTAGCTAAATTTCTAGTCGAAACATTCCGAAACAGAAAGTTTAAACACTTCATTTCAAAATAGTCAAAATGTAACTATTTTGACTTTTTAAATGTTTTTTATTCACCTTTTTCTTTCTTTCTTTCTTTCTTTTTGGTGGGGGTGGGGAGAAGAGGGAATGAAACTATTCACTGAATTCAACCCAAAGTGGCAAACAGTTTCAGTGCCCTGAAAAATACGTTTTTGGAAGAATCTATTCACCAAAACCCCTCCCCTCAACCCTAATGATGACATGACTAAGGGGAAGACTTTTAGCATTCCCCAGGAACATATAAAGAATGCATTAAATGTCTGTCTGGCAAATAGTATTTATTTTTCATAACCTGATGGAAAGTAAACTGTGCTCACCATGCTCACCCTAGGAGTCTCACTGACTATAATGGAATTATTTGAATGACTGACATGAGCAGGATTTGCCCAATATTCTAGATCTATAAATACCATTCCTTGTCAAAAATCAATTTTTAAAAATTATGTTCTAGAACTGGATTATTGATGGGGGAGAAAGAGTTTTCACCCAAAACATGAAACACTAACAGATCAAAAGAGGTTTTACAGTGGGAAGGCCAGATCCTTAGCTGGGGTAAATCAGTGCAGCTCCACTCCGTTGTGGAGCTATGCAAATTAACAACAGCTGAGGATGGGTCTTAAGAGTGTTATATGAAGTGTAATTGCAAGTCTCATTCATGTAAGGTTACTGTTTTTCTACCACCAATTATATTAAATCCTCCTCTCGGTTTCTACAAAACACCCAAAATATTTGGGCTCCAAGGCCAGTTTATAAGGACAACTTGTTTTAAAACAACATCTGCAGACTGCAACATTTGCAATGATTATATTTTTATTTCATACAGTTACATACTTTTCTGATAAATAGAAACCTTAAAAATTGACATATGCAAGTCAAGATCTACTACAAATAGGGGTTAGATTTTGCTTTTTTTTTATTATCTCATAAATCCATTTAGAATTTTATATATTACTTATTTAGGTTTCAGTTTAAAAATTGTACAGTCACAGACTTTTTCCTTTCCCAGTGAGTCACTCTATACAGTAATGCAGTAACATCTGCCTTCACTAAGACTCTCTGCAATAAGGATTGTACACTTCGACTTCAGGCTACATTAGAATGAGTTATAAACTAATTCTCTTTCTAAAACATATCTTGCCATCACACCAAAAACTGAGAAAAGCAACAATCAGTGTTACAGAGAAGGAAACGGTTCTGACTATTTAGGTCCTCTGAACTGATCTATTCTCTACAGCTAGAAAACTTTAGAATTATGCACTAAATCTTTGCTTGAAAGAACTGCAACTTCAAGACTTTCCTCAGCCTTTCCATTCAATCACAGTGCTGTATAAATAAAATACAATTCAGGTTTCAACGTGCACCTAATTGCCTAGTCTACTGGTCCTTACAAGTTATTCATTAGGTCTCAACCAGTTCTATACTGGGACTCCCTTTATCATACTGGGACCACACCCAGAACCCCCTCCTCTTATTTAACTGGGATCAGGCCAGAACACCCCACCCATTTAGTAAAAAGGTAAGGGAAGAGAAGGGTAGTTGTGATCCCTGACACCTGTTTGCAACCCCACCGTAGACAACTATCTCTTTGGGTGCTAGGCATTACTGACTTGCCAGGTCAGAATTTTAGTTGTATATGTTAATGCTATCATTTTATTCAGGATTTCTAAGTTAAACAAGAATTTAAGAGATCTGGCGAAGCTGGCAAGAAGACATTAATTACTCTAGTACAATATTCATTAGTATGAATGAGCTAGGTCATCTCACCTACAGCAACACAAAACAAAAGAAAACAGAATGCAGTACACTAACTGTTCAGTTTAACAAAATGGTACATCATGTTTGACACGTTAGATCTAATAGTCCACTTGAACAGCAGCCTGTGGTTTTGTTTCAGAGAGAGCTATCATTAATTTACAGGAACTTAAGACATAACCAGGTAAACACAATAGCAATTTGTTCCCAAGTCTATTGTGTTTTCACACCATGACAATTATTTGCACTTATTTAGAAATATATTTTAAGGAACACATTTTATTACTAGCATGGGAAGAGAATTCTATAGAGATCCAATTAGCCTTTACTTCCCTTAAGTCAACATAGAATTGGTCCTGTAAGTTGTGCTACTGAGTCATTGTATAAATGTGAACACTTTTTTGTAAGCAAGATATGAGAAGTAATTTTTCCGCTCTACTCCATGCTGATTAGGCCTCAACTGGAGTATTGTGTCCAGTTCTGGCCACCACATTCAGGAAGGATATGGACAAATTGGAGAGAATCCAGAGACGAGCGACAAAAACGATTAAAGGTCTAAAAAACATGACCTATGAGGGAAGACTGAAAAAATTGGGTTTGTTTAGTCTGGAAAAGAGAAGACAGAGACATGATAACAGTTTTCAAGTATGTAAAAGGTTGTTATAAGGAGGAGGAAGAAAAATTGTTTTTCTTAACCTCTGCGGATAGGACAAGAAGCAATGGGCTTAAATTGCAGCAAGGGAGGTTTAGGTTGGATATTAGGAAAAGCTTCCTAACTGTCAGGGTGGTTAAGCACTGGAATAAATCGCCTAGGCTCTCCATCACTGGAGATTTTTAAGAGCAGATTAGACAAACACCTGTCAGGAATGATCTAGATAATACTTAGTTCCCCAGAAAGGATCCTTAGAATCACAGAACTGGAAGGGACCTTGAGAGGTCATCTAGTCCAGTCCTGCCATGAGTATAGGGGACTGGACTAGATGACCTCTCGAGGTCCTTTCCAGTTCTATGATTCTAAGGATCCTTTCTGGGGAACTATCTGGCAATTGTTAGGAGTGAACTGTGAGAGCTAAGGAGACCCTAACAACACTTTGATGGTCATATCCATTAGCCCCTTGTCCTCCTCTAAAGTAGTATTTTCAGTAAGGCAATATTTCAGGTAGGTAAGTACATACATAGGCACAATGCCCAGATTTGGGGATCATGGTGGAAAAATCAGCTGAACATGAGCTCCCAGTGTGGTGCTGTGGCAAAAGAGCTAATGCAAACCTTGCCTGCATAAATAGGGGAATCTCAAGTAGGAGTAGGGAGGTTATTTTATCTCTGTATTTGGCACTGGTGTGACCACGGCTTGAATACTGTGTCAAGTTCTGGTGCCCACAATTCAAGAACAATGTTGACAAATTGAAGAGAGCCATAAGACTAAAATTATTAGAAAACATGCCTTTTAATGATTGAGTCAAACAGCTCAATCTGTTTAGCTAAACAAAGGGATGGTTAAGGGGTGACTTGATTACAGCTTATAAATGTTTACATGGGGAACAAATATTTAATAACTGGCTCGAGTCTAGCAGAGGAAGGTATAACATGATTCAATGACTGGAAGATAAAGCTAGAAAATTCAGACTGGAAATAAGGTGTATATTTTTAACAGTGAGAATAATAAACCACTAGAACAATTTATCAAGGGTCATAATGGATTCTCCATCACTTAAAATTAAAAATTGATGTTTTTTTCTAAAAGATCTCTTCTAGGAATTATTTTGAGGAAGTTTTATGGTCTGTGTAATACAGAAGGTGAGACTAGATGATCACAATGGTCCCTTTTGGCTTAGAATCTATGTAGACACACACACATGCAAACACACTTACCTACTTACTTTCAGGGCATCAATGCACACAGAGCTGACTTAGCTTTAAAAGCAACTAGAATTGCTGCATCTCTACTACACAAGATGTATGCTGTGACTAAGATATATTCTTAGTGTGCATGTAGGCATCCCTGAGGTTCAGAAAACAATCTTCTTTATTTAATGAGAAACAGATTTTTAAAACCGTAAAGAAAAATTGTAGGGTTTACAAACACTTTTAAAGTTCAGACATTAAGTTTTGTTACAGAAGAAACGCTCAAGAGGATCTATGTACTGGTCTGATGAGGTAAGTATGACTAATAATTGGACAACACCCCCTTTGTAACAAATATTTCTTGTCTACTACCTAATACATGTAATGGAATAAGAGAGATTCCACACTTCTTATCTTTCATTGTCCAATCAATAAGTTGATGGGTTGAATTGTACAAGTTGCAAGAATTCATGCCATAACTTTGCGCATCTGTAGTTCTCAAACAAAAGTTGGATAGCTTGAGTCATCTTCTTCAAAACAAGGAACACTCAAATCTGCACCAGGACATAAGCCACATCTGCAAACATCTCATGAACAACCGGACACATGGAATCATAAATGCCTACAGTGGAGCACCCATAGGGACACTAACCACTACTCAAAGAATCACACTTTCCTCTAAGGTTCACCCAGTGACATAAAGTACTTCAGAAATTCCTGTTGAGTGTTTCACCTTGTAAGCTGGCTTTCCTACTCCTCATCCAGTATCTCTAACAGTCCCTTAAAACTTAATTGGTATAGAAGATCATACTATGAAATATAGCAAGTGCAAATATTGGGTCTTCTATGTGTAGGAATGTAGGCCTGGCGTGACATAAGTATTAAACATGGGAAAGGCCTCATTTCTTGGAAGACAGGAGTAGGGAGGTACACTGATTAGCATGCTGAAAACAGAGTATTTGTGCTAACTAGGATAAGTAAATGGATCAGTAGACTGGAAAAAGAACGTCTGTACTAGCCAAGATAAGGGGGAAACACCCAAGGAGCCATTTACAATGGACAAGATAATCCTGGAAAGTAAGATGAGGTAAAGAGTAAGTTGTACATGGATGGTGAATGGACAGAGCATACTGTACAGGGATTGGTTCCTACAAAGTGACTAAGTCAATCCCAAAACATGTGATGCAATGTATAGTAAATGCAATGTAATGTGAAAATATGTATGAAGGAAGAGGTTTGCTGTGTAACTTTGGAAGTGTGGTACACCCCCTATACCCACGCCCTACTGTTGAGTCTGATCAACTCAACGTAGCTTTGCTGTATGCCAAATAAAGGAAACTGAGTGACGAGACTGGATTTCAAGTGAGTTCTTGGAGGAACTGAGGGGAAGAGGTCTCAGGGGAACCCCAACACCATGCATGCCAATAACAGTACTGTATCTCAGTCAATTAGCATCATAAGATTACAAGGCACAGATCTTAATGTGCTCATTGTTGATGCACAACGGTGTTCCTTAGACACCATACCACTTTATCCTATGCCTGAACCCACTGATATATTTACAGATGTTCCTATAGCTCCTGAATAACAGAGCTGAAGGATGAGACGTGTTTGTGAATGGAGGGGAGGGGGTTGATGGGGTTGTTTTAAATAAACTAACAAAATGAATGTCAGCATTTATTTTTCTTTATACACTGAGAATTTGAACTGAACCAGAGGATAAAAACACAGCAAAAACATACCTCGCCTGTATTTATGAAGGCTTTCCACATGCCAAGATTTTCACACCACCAATCTGTTCTTGCAATGTGCAACCGAAGGTCACTGTGTTCTCTCTCTATTAGAGTAATTTCATCCTTCAGTTTGGAAACAATCTGGCAAGGAAAATATAGGAATTACAACTGGTAGGAAACTGCCTACGATAACATAGCCACTGGTTTCTTTGGTTATAATATTCAAGAGATGGAAAGGGCGCAGGGGAGAAGAGAGGAGAGAAAAAGGAATAATCCCATGGGACAACTCATTACAAAAAATCCCAAATCTGTACAATCTACGCAGTCTAATCTAGATTGGTAGAATACACTGTATCAATTAAAAGTCGACTTGCAGTGCTAAAA
Organism: Trachemys scripta elegans; assembly: GCF_013100865.1. Lineage (NCBI taxonomy): Eukaryota > Metazoa > Chordata > Testudines > Emydidae > Trachemys > Trachemys scripta. The sequence continues at coordinate 79,391,448 of NC_048302.1, read as the reverse complement.
GAAAAACCTGAAATAGGAACAGAAAAACATGCCAAATATCACCATTCACCAGGCTAGAGGGGGCAATCAGTACAGAAATATTTTTAAAGGAACACTTTCAAGTTAAAGACTATATAAACATTGTTGGTACTCTCTGTTGACAAGTTTCTCTCTTTAGGAAATACTTAACATGACTGAACAACCAGTGAATAGTTTTCATTCCTTGTGTCTTAATTATGTAACTAAGCATTCCAAGGAGTTACAATTTAATAGGCCCCCAAAAAATCCAAATAACATTAATTATATTGAAAAATATACATTTAAAAGACTTTCTTGCTTGGACATAACTCTCAAAGGGATCATCTTCTAAAAGAAAGAAATCTGTATCTTACAAATGGCAAAATGATTTGCAAATTACTGTTACAGAAGATGATTGTAAGAAAATTTGCGAATATATGTAAAAATGTGTGATTAAAAACAGTTAAGAAAACAAGTTGATATTTTCACTTCTATGAAATAGCACACAAACTCAGCTTCATTTAAAGTCCTCCTTGACCAACTTGTACCAGGGAAGAAGTAACTTGGTGGTCACATTTATACATCTACAACAATTCTTCCTCTATATATTAAATACTTGGTCTCTTGTAAGGTGAAGGATCATTTAAAATTACAGGTATACAACTCCCTCTTCAAACAGCTATCATCCTTCTTGGGACAGCATCTAGATTTTCCAGGACTACCTGCATACAGATCTCTTTGCAATGACTTTATTCTGGCAACTAAGAATGTAACAGTGAAATCATGGAAAAACTCAGATAACAACAAAGGATGAATAGATCCACAGAAATTGGTATGGTGCGACTACGGGTGAACAGTTGTTGACCTTACATAACAAAATACCAAGACTCTCTACCACTATTGATTCAATTTTATTAAACACATTTCAAAATGTGTAACAATGCAGAAAGGCATAATGAATCTCTCTCCATATTTTTCATTGTCATTAGGGGAAAAAAAGTGTGTGCATGCATGTGTAAATAAATCAGTCTCCAGTTAAAGCTGAGATAACAAGTAATGATTCATATATAAATATAATATGTCATAATGGTTTGGTTATACAGATAGCACTGATATCAGAAGCAAAACCTTAAAAACTGTAATGCTACTTAAATCAACAAGTTAAAATAGGAATAAAATTGTATATAACCATTCTCTCAAATAGCATTACAATTTTGAGTATTTTGTAGCTAACCATGTGAGTGCATGTGTTCCTATGTTTATATACACACAATTTTATTATGATTTACAATTGTGTTTTTCTTATACTTAGAGTTATATAGTAAAGAGTGTTACAGAAACAAATCTGTTGCACTCAAATGCTATACCACTGTAAAGTGTGTAATATTTTGCATGAAAATTGATCATTCTATATCCTTGATGACACTTATTAAATAAAAAGAAAATGTTTCTGTATTTCTAAAGTAACTAGATTTCCTTACCTGCATCACTAATATCTTCTCATATTATTAAAATGGAAAGAATTGTTAAAAGCAAATTTACCTTTAAATCACTTATATTGTTTGTCCACATTTTGCATTCCTCAAAGTCTAGTGAATGAAAATAGGACGGGTGAGATTTACTTTCTGATTCTCAAGCTAGCCCTAAACTGCAATGTTTGGGAGGCAAACAACCTGGAAGAATAATTCCAAACACAAACGAGAGTATCAAGTGGAATTTTTGAGTGGGTATTTAACTCAACAGAAACATTTTTGTGATATTTTGTTCTGTAAAACTATGTTTGTATAAATATGAAGCCTAATTCATGTTGAGAGCATCTTTAACTAGAAGTACTTTTTTCTTCTCTCTGAAATTCTCCTTGCTCACTGAAGAGATCATGGAGGATTTGAAGGACTATTTTATGTTTAGTTTAAATTTTGGCTGAATGCCTTGCTACATCCTGGTGATCAGGTTATTCAGCAAACAAACTTCACTTTCATTTTAAAGTTTGCAGTTCACCTTTAAACTTTCATCTTTTCACTGTGTGGAAAAAGCCATTTACGAAGGGAACAAAACAAACACCAGACTCTTGATTGAGTGGGCTGGAGGGCTCTGTTGCGTGGTAACTAAAACTTCATATTAATCCAAAGAGATAGTAACACTTTTCACAGAATCATAAAATCACGGACTTTAAGGTCAGAAGGGACCATTATGATCGTCTAGTCTGACTTCCTGCACAATGCAGGCCACAGAATCTCACCCACCCACTCCTGTATCAAAGCCGTAACCTATGTCTGAGCTACTGAAGTCCTCAAATCATGATTTAAAGACTTCAAGGTGCAGAGAATTCTCCAGCAAGTGACCCATGCCCCACGCTGCAGAGGAAAGCAAAAAACCCTCAGGGCCTCTGCCAATCTGCCCTGGAGGAAAATTCCTTCCAGATCCCAAATATGGCGATCAGCTAAACCCTGATCACGTGGGCAGGGCATAAAGCTCACTGAAATCAATGGCATAATTCCCATTGACTTAAATAGTATTCGTGTCATGACATTATTTGATACTATTTATCAATCCTGATACATTTGTGCTCACATAATTCCCTTTATGTTGCTAAATATATAGTTCTGGTTTCAAAAGTCAGACGCTGTTTCAGTTAGTCTAAATACGCCAGTAGTTTTTTCAAAACCAGGACAAATCTAACAAGAACAACATTCAGCCACTTCTGCCCATCACCTCCGCTGTAATCTCTGGGTTCTGCTCCTCATCTGGTTTCCTACCTCCCTACCACTTTAATTTTTAAGTCAACCCTAGCAGTTGCCTTTACCTGCCAGATCCTCTCATTCTGCCATGTTACTAGGTCTCAGATAATGTCCTAGATTCCCTTGCTTATAACTCAGCAGCATCAAAGAGCAGTTGGCTGCTCTGCTTGACAAGCTAGTTACTGATACACTAGAGTCTGATCTTGCACAGATATAATTTATGGGGTTTGACTTTAAAGATAAGATAGAAGGCAGGAGAGGATCCTTAGGGGGCACTCTAGAGCAGTGGTTTTCAAACATTTTTCTGGCGACCCAGTTGAAGAAAATTGTTGATGCCTGCAACCCAAAGGAGCGGAGGATGAGGGGTTTGGGGTGTGGGAGGGGCTCAGGGCTGGGGCAGAGGGTTGGGATGCAGGGGTGAGAGCTGTGGGGTGGGCTGGGAATGAGGGGTTCAGGGTGTGGGAGGAGGCTCTGGGTTGGGGCCAGGGCTTGGGGTGCGGGAGGGGGTCAGGGCTCTGGGCTGGGGGTGCAGGCTCTGGGGTGGGCTAGGGATGAGGAGTTTGGGGTGCAGGAAGGGGCTCTGGGTTTGGGGTGGGCTAAGGGCTGGGGAAAGGGATTGGGATACAGGGTTACCTCAGGTGGCTCCCAGTCAGTGGCACAGTAGGGGTGCTAAGGCAGGCTTCCTGCCTATCCTGGCACCATGGACCATGCTGCACCCTGGAAATGGCCAGCAGCAGGTCTGGCTCCTAGGCGAAGGCACTCAACGGCTCCGCGCAGCTCTCACTCGCAGACACACCCCCAGCTCCCATTGGCTGGGAACTGCGCACGGAGCCCCGTGGTCCCCCCACCTAGGAGCTGGACCTGCTGCTAGCCACTTCCAGGGCGCTGCGCTGTGTCAGAATAGGTAGGGACTAGCCTGCCTTAGCTGGGCAGCACCACCGATGGGACTTTTAACGGCCCGGTTGGCAGTGCTGACCAGAGCCACTGCAACCCAGTGCCTTACATTCTGCGACCCAGTACTGGGTCATGACCTGCAAATTGAAAACCACTGCTCTAGAGCAGGGAAGGTGGGAATCTGCAAGAAGAGTCTGGAAGGTTGAGGGAAAGAATAGTGACATATTCCCATTTATCACATTTCCTCCCCCAAAAAGCATACACCAGTCACGCTGCCACTCAAATTGCCCTCTCCCACCAACTAGTCACATCATCCTTTTATTTCCACACCCTTATCACATTCACCCGGGGCCCCTCTGGACTCTCATGTAAGGATATAAAGAGTAGAGTGGCTACGACTTTCCCACAGCTCCCTCACAATTCAAAGCCCATGGTAGCTGAGGACTCTGAAAAGCAGGGTGGGTCAGATCTCAAAAACACAGTTACTATGGGGTAGGTAACAATACGTTGTTCTTCAAGCATGTGTCAATGTGGATCCCACATTCCTGCCAAACCTGCTGCCTCTGGAATGGTGCTGGTACGTGACAAAAGAGGAGGATAACAGCTGTCTCCTGAAGTACCCGGTTTCGTGAAGGGTACTCTGGTTAAGTAGTCTGGGAAGAGGAGAGAGCTCTCTCACGCTCTTGGGGTTATTAGTGTGGTTTATTGTAGGGAGCTGGAGTATAAATCCCTAGTGATCACAGCATAGCCCTAGAATTATTAAGGGAGCAGAGTGCATCATCTGTTTGGCTACTGAAGAGGTCCATCCCTTAGAAGGGCAGGTCCTCTATGGTGCACTGCATCTCCTTAGTAATGCTGGATGCTTGAAACCAAAAGGCCCATCTCATGGTGACCGCCAAGGCCATCAATGTGGCAGTTGTGTCCAATGGAGAAAAAACGAATGGCAAGCTCTGCATCTGTCTGGAACTTGGCTCTCGCCCAAGCAGCAGTTGTGAGTGGGGTTAGTCTATCACAACACAGGAAACATTTAAATAATCATGGTTTGGAGTGTGCCGTTAGGTGCAGAGGTTGATGCAAAGTGCCTTACCCTACTGTACAGGCTGTTGTCCTTTCTGAGTCCAATCAGGCCAAAGCGGATGAGAAGAATGAAGCACTAAAGAGAGTGGTGAGTCAGAGACCACTGTGTTGTGTCTTGCTGCCATGGGTGGCAAGAGAGAACTGAGGGAGGGTCATAGCCACTCCTCCCTTTATGCTCACAAGGAAGCATGAGATGGCACAGGGCACATGCACAGCCCTAATGGATACTGCTATTCAGAAGACTCTGATCTTGCATGCACGATGCACATGCACAACTACAATGGAATCCACACTGACATATAATCAAAGACAATGGTTGAGATATCCTGCATGGCAGTGCTTTTTGTTTTTAAAAGGACACTGCCAAACACTGCTTAGCATTATATTTTTGTGTGAGCTCTGCTGTTTTTAATATGCTCCCAAGATAACTGAAATTAAAGAGCTCTCTCTACAGATTGCTATTTTCCATTTGCAATCACTAATCCCTTCTTCACATTTCTGATGGATCTGAAATTAACAGCTCCTTTCTTCCTCGTTTACATAATTGAGGATATAAGCACCAATTGGGGAATTAGCGTATAAATTTATTGGTGCTACAAACCTATGATGAGTTCACATGTTGTTTCTATATAGATCCCGCAAAGAGAGTAATGATTTGCAAAGAAAGAAAATGAACGAAGTGGCAGATTTAGATTTTTAAAAGGTAATTTAAAATCTAAAAGGTCATTTAAAATCTGCAGGTCATTCTCATGGACTACAAACATTTTTAAAGGTCAGTTAAATACATTGAAAAATTAAAGGGTTAAACTATCTATTTTTTTTTATGTTCTCCCTTTCTGATCCTTAGAGAGATTCATTTCAACATTTTAAGAGTTGAAAGAAATGAGGGATCCATCTTTCAAATTAAGAATTGCTGATTTTCATCTGATTTAACGGAGTTGTCAAGGCTGCTTCCCCACTCTGAACTTTAGGGTACAAATGTGGGGGCCTGCATGAGAACTTCTAAGCTTAACTACCAGCTTAGATATGGTCCGCTGTCACCACTCCCAAATGTGCGAATTCCCTTCCCTGGGTAGCCTTGAGAGACTTGTTCAGAAAGATTTGGAGAGCCTGGATTGATGTCTGGTCCCTCTCAGTCCCAAGAGCGAACAACCCCCAAAACAAAGAGCACAAACAAAAACCTTCCTCCCACCAAGATTTGAAAGTATCTTGTCCCCTTATTGGTCCTTTGGGTCAGATGTCAGCCAGGTTACCTGAGCTTCTTAACCCTTTACAGGTAAAAGGATTTTGGAGTCTCGGGCCAGGAGGGATTTTATAGTATTGTACACAGGAGGGCTTTACCCTTCCCTTTATAGTTATGACAAGAGTTGAGGAAAGAACTTACTGAAATGTTTTGTTAATAGTTCAACCAATATTTTCCTTTTGCTGTTCATTAAATATAGCAGTGGCCTGATTTTCAGAGCAGCTGAGAAACTGCAGCTCATATTGATTTCAGTGTGAACTGTGTATGCTCAGCATCTCTGAAGAAAAAATCAGACCACTTGACCTTCAACACCGCATCAGCTTCTGTTATATCCTTTCTACTCTGTGGCCAGTTACTGGAACAAAAGGACAAAAAAAGAAAATCCTCACCAAAATAAATCAGTAAAGGATCAGAACTAATACCTTGAATTTGAAAATACTACCCTTGAAATTTCCAGGGAGAAGGACATTTAGATTTGAATATCTATATCTGAGCCTTCCCCAGTATGGAAAAGATCTCATCAGAAGGAGAACTGGCTCAAGATTGTGGGAGTTTTGCAAGAATAGCTTGACTTCAGAAGACATCCACTGTTTGGGGCCAAAATCTCACAAGAACTCAAGATTTTGACTCAGTCATAGCTGCACTACAGCACTAATGATCTTTAAACCTTAACTTTAGCCAGATCCTAATCCAGATCCACGATCCCAGACTAGTTCTAAATATAAGAATTTTACAGCAAATGGTGTAACGTATTCTAAAGAGCAAAAAGATAGGATAGGATTTTGGTCCCAATACTGTAGGGTTAAAATTTTCACCTATCTTAGAATGACTCCAGTTTGGTGAAATAATGCCCTTAGGATTCTAAATAGCTCCTCGTAAAGAAATTTAGCCACTCTCTTGGATAATTTTTTTAAAATTAAGTAAACCCTTCACCATTGCGGAAGCTACAAGGCATTGTGCTCTGTAACTGCAAGGCCAGCAGAGAGACCACAAGTTTACTGACAGATCTGATCCCCAGAGCTGCAATGCTGTTGAAGCAGCAATGAGGAAGAGTATACAGAGCAGTCTTGTTGGCTTGGGTTGCTATAACAACTCAACTGGAAGAAGCAGATACAGATGTAGGGAAGAAATCGTATTTGCAAAACAGAAGAGGGTAAAAACTATTGGGGAAACATTTCCAGGGTTCTAAGAGGGTACTATAAATTATGAGGAACAAGAGACATTTACATTCATTTTTGAAATATTTATGGCAGTGGCTCTGACACTCTTTTAAATTGTAAATTCTTTAGAGAAGGGGCCTTGTCTTTATACCTGTCTGGAAAATAGCTAACACCCTGTTGGTATCACAGACGCAAATAAGTAAAATAAATTCAGACTGAGTCTACTGAAAGCATTACCTTTTTGTCAGGTTTTGGTGAATTACATATGGAATTAAGAGCCTGTCTCTTATATTCAAGTTTGTCATTTAGCTGGCGAAGTTTATTTACAGCATAATTGGCCTGTTCATTAATTCTTGCGCTGCATTCATCAATAACTTCTTCACAACCTTGGCTCTAGAAATAAAAACGTTAGTTATTAAGAAGTCTATGTCACTGATGCAAAATAAGTTAAATATGTTACCTGTTTGCTATGCATGCTTCATTATTTATACTTTACGTCTATGTACAACTGAAACAATTAATCTCAGTATAGACCAGGGGTTCTCAAACTTCATTGCACCGCGACCCTCTTCTAACAAAAGTTACTACACGACCCCAGAAGGGGGGACCGAAGTCTGAGCCCATCCCATCCCTGCTTTCCCACGTGGAGGGGCCAAAGCCAAAGCCCCACTGCCTCAGGGGTGGGGGCAAAGCCAAAGCCCAAGGCTTCAGCTCCAAGCAGGGGGTCTGTAATCTCAGCCCCACTGCCCAAGGCTGAAGCCCTCAGGCTTCGTCCCCAGACAAACAACAAGGAGTCCGGTGACACCTTAAAGACTAACAGATTTATTTGGGCATAAGCTTTCGTGGGTAAAAAAACCTCACTCCTTCAGATCAAGTGAGGTTTTTTACCCACGAAAGCTTATGCCCAAATAAATCTGTTAGTCTTTAAGGTGCCAACGGACTCCTTGTTGTTTTTGTGGATACAGACTAACATGGCTACCCCGATACTTGTCCCCAGACAGTAGGTTTGGGCTTTGGCTTCAGCCCCTGACCCAGCAAGTCTAAGCCAGCTTTGGCGAGCCAATTAAAATGGGGTCACACCCCACTTTAGGGTCCCGACCCAGTTTGAGAACTGCTGGTATAGAAAAATCCTGAAATAAAAAGGCATGTAGTGCAAAAGTTGTAATACATTCTTACTTTTATTTCCACATCTGTCATGTAATGTAGCAGTAAGAAGCTGACAAAGAGCCTTATTCTCAGTTACACTAAGTTCCATTTAGGCTGCTCTGGTAGTATAAACAGACTTTAAATTGGGACTTAGGCTAGGTCTACACTACCCGCCTGAATCGGCGGGTAGAAATCGACCTCTCGGGGATCGATTTATCGCGTCCCATCGGGACGCGACAATCGATCCCCGAATCGATGCTCTTACTCCACCAGCGGAAGTGGGAGTAAGCGCCGTCGACGGGAAGCCGCAGAGGTCAATTTTGCCGCCGTCCTCACAGCGGGGTAAGTCGGCTGCGATACGTCAAATTCAGCTACGCTATTCACATAGCTGAATTTGTGTATCTTAAATCGCCCCCCCCCCCCCCGTAGTGTAGATGTAGCCTCAGTGTAACTGAGAATAAGACTCAACATTTGGAATATTAAAGCAGAATACAAGTTGGTGGTTATAAATAGTATTGGAAGACACAAACGGAGTAAATACTGCAGCTCTGAGTCTTGAAGACGGTAGAAATATATTCAGGGCCGGCACAACCCATTAGGCGACCTAGGCGGTTGGCTAAGGCGCTACAATTTGGGGGGCGGCGACCGCGGCGGTATTTCGGCGGCAGGTCCTTCCGCTGCCTCTGTGGGGGACGGCATTTTGGGGCGGGACCTTCTGCCGCCTAGGGCAGCAGAAAAGCTGGTGGCGCTCCTGAATATATTGCTGCAATTTTTATAGACACATCAATTTTCAAACACTGAACCAAATCAAACCTTTTCACTTCATTTATTTTTCTGACTGGATTTTACTTCTGTTTTATGACTGGATTTTACTTCTGTTTTACAAGTTAATTATTTTATCTTAAAAGTTTAAGACCACCAAGCGCTGAGTACACACAAATAACCCTTGAATTTCTGGTTCATTTTCTCCTAGCTATTTTAATGAATCAGTACATGGGTAATAACCTCTGCGCCAATGAGCATGGGTGGCAAAACAACCCCACACCTTTGGGAGACCTGTTCCACTCATATACTCTTCAATCTCACACCTACAATCTTCCCTTGCTTGCTGTGGTGTCCCCATCTTGAAAAATGGGCTTGAGATCCAACAGAGACAAGCAACTAGATTAGCTCCCCCTGCCAGCTGTTACATCCTCCCTCCAAGAGGCCCAATATCCTGCCCAGTTATTAGAGGGGATATAGAACTTTGTCTGGGCCCCATATATTTTAATTCACTCATGGCCAGATCTGATGAACATAACTTCATGAGCAATGCAGATGGACTCTTTATGGATATTGGAAATAGAAAATAACCTATTGAATTCAATAAAGAATTATATCCCCAGAAAGTATGGTTAAAAACAAAAATTAAAAAAACGCACACACTACCGAAAATATCTCATTCTCTATTAAATTCAATAGGTTTTTGGAGGAATTTCTACAGAACACCATTGTTTTCATCCTTAAGTTCTACTGGACTTTTCCGTCTTAGAAGGATGAGAAAGGATAAAATAATAACAATAATTAATTGATCAGCAATCCTTAATTTGATCCTTAAAATGAGAGGCAACACTTTCTATAGGGTGTGCTGTTCTGTATGCTCTGGTGGTTAGAGGTTCTGAGCTGAGACCTGATTTCTATCCCCAGTTCTGCCACTCCCCTGCTGTGAAGTTGAGCAAATAAACTTCACCTCTCTGTGCCTGTTTTCTTCACATCCTCTTGTCCATGCAGATTGTAAGTTCTTTAAGCCAGAGACTCTCTCTTACTATGTATTTGTACAGCACCTAACACAGTAAGGCCTGGCTGGTGCCTCTAGGAATGGGTTGGGCAAACTTTTTGGCTCAAGGGCCACATCTGAGTGGGGAAATTGCATGCGGGCCATGAATGTAGGGCTGGGGCAAGGGGCTGTGGTGCGGGAAGCAGTACAGGGTGTGTGGGGGAGTGCGGTGTGCAAGAAGGGGCTCAGGGCAAAGGGTTAAGGTGCAAGAGGGGTGCAAGGTGTACGAGGGGGCTCAGGGCAGGGGGTTAGGGGCAGGAGGGGTGCAGGGTGCAGGAAGGGTTCGGTGCCACTTACCTTGAGTGGCTCCAGGGTGGCAGCGGCGCACAGTGGGGCTAAGGCAGGCTCCCTGCCTGCCCTGGCCCTGCGCCGCTCCCGGAAGTGGCCGGCACCAAATCCCTGCAGCCCTGGGGGCGGGGGTGGGGGGCAGAGGGCTCCATGCACTGCTCTATCCTGCGGGTACCTTCCCCAAAACTCCCATTGGCCGCGGTTCCCTGTTCCCGGCCAATGGGAGCTGCAAGGGGCAGTGTCTGCAGGCGAGAGCAGTGTGCGGAGCCCTCTGCAACCCATCTCCCCCAGAGGCCACAGGGACGTGGTGCCGGCCGCTTCCGGGAGCAGTGCAGGGCCAGGGCAGGCAGGAAGCCTGCCTTAGTCCCACGGCGCCAAGAGGGTGGCAATCCCAAGGGCCAGATCTGGCCTGCGGGCCATAGTTTGCCCACCCCTGCTCTAGGAGCTACAACAATAATACCAATAAGAAATACTAGTAACACAGAATATTATTTATGGGCCCCTTGAACATTACCATAAAGTAAAGCAGTATTTGGGAAGTACAGAAAGGACAGGAAAAAGAATTGAAGAGGCCCGAGAATGTAAGCAACTGAAACAATTTCAGTACTGAAAAATGAACAAAAAACTGTGTCATCAATTTTGGTTTGGTAATCAGTGCACTTTTGAGGCATTGTGTTTAATTAAAAATGTTGTATGATTCCTTGCATGTTGTCAGCATTTATGTTTACCTATCATTTGATACATTTTTAGACAGAAAACACTGCTAGAATAATTATGTCCATCATAATACATTAAAATTATGACTATTAATAATGATAAAAAATTACAAGACAATCAAAACAATTAATTGCTGATCAGAATACAGTGATCACATAAACGTGTTAACTTCAAATGCTAAAAACAGTTATGTTCTTATTAGCACATTAGTAATCCAGAACCTGGGCTTGTGATTTATTTTAGTAGTACAATGCCTGTAGCAGCCTGAAGCACAAAGCAATTTTTGTCAAAGAGTTAAAGCAAACATCTTCTCCTCTTAAATTTTTGATTTACTCCATTTTTTAAGGAAGTCTTCTTTAAGGAGAGAAATGGTCATTCCTGAGTGATTTAGAGAAACACAATAATCTCCCCATAAATTCAAAATAATCTACTCATTGTTTATAGAGCCTTCATTTATTTGCAAACTACACAATAGCACTGTATGGCTTTTTAACAATGTACTCTCACCGATCTCTGCACTACTATAGTCATCTTTGCTGGAATGTTGCTAGTAATGTCTATGAAAGGGTCTTACAACAACTACTTTGCCTGTCTGACAGTAAATATGAACATATTGGCATCAACTCCTTCACTAACTGGCCAAATCCTCCAATCCTTATTCAGGAAAAGCTCTCAATGTCTTGTATGGTCTGCAAGATTCAGTCCTTGATGAGTTTCAAAATAAAACAAAAACACATGCATCCTGATGAGGCCTATGACAGAAACCTGTCTGAGTGGGACAAAAGTCAGTAATAGAATATTACGGGCCATACATTTATGGCCACTCCAACCCAGGTACACTGGGGAGTCAGCAAGAAGCCCTCGGAAGGGGAACTATGAGATGACTGCAGGTGGGAAGTGCAAGGGAAGTCCAGGCAGTGATACCAGAAGCACTGGCAATCCCAGGGAGCATGTCTGGTTGTGACACAGGCAGGGCCACTGCCCCACTCCTCCCTATGTGCTGGCACTAGTGTAGAAGAGTGGCAACTGTGGAAGAAGGGGAGTGCTTGCTCTATCTGTTGTACAGCTATAACAAGCCTCATTGTCCAGCAAGCTCCCTCCACCAGCATCTCCGGAGATATTATGGGTCAGCTGGATGGTGTACCTCTTGCCCTCCCCTCACAGTACAGCTCTGCCTCTAAAGATAGGTAACGAAACCTTTCAGCCTGATTTTTCAGAAGTGCCAAGTACCCCTGGCTCCCACACATCCTCATGGGAACTGTGGGTACTGAGCACCACTGGGGGGGTTGTTGTGGTGGTCATCAAACCATACGTTTCTACTAACCAAAACGAATCCTCCAGAAATATAACTGTGCCAGAGGAAAATGATTTCTCAGTTGCATCTTTTGCTATATATGAAACTGAAGGACCACTAGCCAACAGTATTATTTTCCCCCATATCTGAAAGCCTGTGAAAGCTTCTGCAGACAAGATTCCTTCCTCTTATGCTCAGTTCAAAGCCCCTTGAGGCTCACCGTAGAGCAATTAGCATTGCTGTATTAGAGAGAAGTGCTCTAATTGTACACTCTTCATTAGCAATTTGTGATAAACAGTTTTTTAAAAAAAATCTTTATCTACACTGCAGAGTTGTTCATAGATCGAATGAGACCTGCAAAGACCAAAGTGCAGCCTTCAAAATCTGCACATATTCCCTCAAGGATTTAAAGGAAAGATAACCAATGGTAATGCTGAAGAATTAGGTATTGAAGACTGTAGGAGAGTCCAAGATAAATGTTATCCGACCAAAAAAAAAAAAAAACAACCAACCCCACAGCTATTCTTGAAATGTATCAGTTTCTTCAGGAAAAATGCTATCTGTGTCAGGCTCTAGATAACATATATAAGGAAATCAAAATCACACAACTTTTTTTTTTTAATAGTTTGCCACTTCTGGGCAATAAGTCAGTGTTTCCTGAAAGACCTATTGATTGCAAGGCTCAGAAGGACAAATTTTTGAGGTGCCTTTTGTCTCCTTATGGTTTGGAATATATGTAGCTGAATAAGAGAAGCAGGATCCTTGAATCCCTTATCAAGAAAAAACCCATTTAACAGAAGAGCAAATATTAAAAGAGGGAACATGCTACAAAACTGTGTGTTTGAAGTATTTCCCTAGGATAGTTCGCCTCTCAAAACCATCTGTGGAGAACAAGGGATGGATAGAATCCAAAGTTTCATTTGAAGACCTTTCAATCGTATTTAACTATTAAATCTGAAAACCTCGGATTCTGAGTTACTGTTTCCTAGTGTTTAGGACTGCAAAGTGTGAGCCAGCATATCTGGGTGCTAGTTCCAGTTCTGCCTCTCACAGTGTGACCTTTGGCAATTCCCTGAACTTCTGTGTGTCTCAGTTTACCCACTTGTAGAACAAAGATATTAGTCCTTATCTGTTTTGCTGGAGAGTTGTTAGGCTTTATTCATTAATGCCTGTAGAGTGCTTTGAGATCCTTGGTTAAAAGGGTAGCAAAATAAGTGCCTCTGATCTAGCTCCTAAAAAGATTTATAGAACTTGCCTGCAAAGACATCTGGCCCTGGAGAGCTGCCCTTTGGAAAGTCTTCTTATAGTATTTTGAACTTCATCTTTAATATCTCCAAGTCAAGTTGTACTTTTTGTTTTTCATCTTTATCCTCCAATATAGCATAAAAGTTAATTTATTTGGTAAATTAATAAAAAGCACTAAAATTCTGAATACACAATAATATTTTCTTTTAATCTAAAACATAGTCTATATAAGCTCTTGAGCATCATTCCCCACTCCCTTTTATACAGCTTTCAGTACATATATTCAGCAGGGATTTGAGGCTTTATAGATTATAGTTTACTGGGGAGGAAGTTAGTTTATAGAAAATGTAGACAATTGTTTTCTTCTCTCCTTTCAACTTACTTTAGATTTATCAATATATGTGATAAGTACAAACTCAAGGCTGAAATAATAATTGTTTAAGTCAACTTAAATTATAAACAGCTGAAAACAAAACAAACAAAATAAATAACTGAAAAAAAAAATCATCTTCCACTTCCTTTACCAAAAGGCAAAGCTTGTGAGTTGACATCTAGAACAAAATGCTCAGGATCTAAAGAGTAGAATGATAGACATGCTCACCATGGAGCAAAGCTTGGTATTTGAAAGCTTTTACAAACCTCGTAAGCTCTTAATTACTTTAACAAAGTTCAACCAATCAGTCATAATAAAGTGAGCACCCAACATGTAAGCAACTGGAGATATGTAAAAATGAAAGCTAAAAATTAAATGGCGAGGTTTACCATTATAATAATCGTATTGCACTTGTATATTGGTTTAAAAATGCCATGCACCCTAGTGATGATCCAAGCATAGACATGCTTGCAGGTACTCTTCTTGGATCAAAGAATGCAAATTGTTCTTTGTAACTATGAAGTACAAAGGTAACTCTGAAATTTCAAGTCTTCTCCGAAGAGACTAAGCAGCTTCTCAATAGTTTAGCAGAGCTCAGCAAAATCCTTCCTTCATCAACAGCAAGCACTTTGCATCCCTGGAACCGAAGACAAGACAAAGTGCCTCTTTGCTATATGCATACTATTAGAGACCCGTGTAAAAACTGAAAAAATGGAATATGATCAACTTTGTGGTGTTTGGTGGAATAGCTCAGGAGATGTAAATAACAAAGATCTGAGAAAGTAGTAAAATAAACACAAAGCTTGAGAATAGGAAGTGCCCCTTAGCTTTTCACTCAGATCATCCTCCGGTGATAAAAGCAGCAAGAATTGTAGATTTGACTCACCACTTCATCCTTGTCCTCAGAAGTCAACTGAACTGCAATTCTCTCTTCTTCCTTCTTGATCAGCCTCTCATATAAATCACTGACAATGAAGGAGGGGTAGTATCTGTCCTTTAGTGTTTCATAAACATCAGTCTGAATTTTGTAGAAAACTTCAATGCCTTTATTGCCCACAAGACTTTGTTGTATTTCTTTGTAAAGTGACTTTTCCACAGGGATTTCTCTGCTTTCCACAAAGAAATTCTGATAAATTTCACTCACTAATTGAGGTATTTCAGTCTGGAAAATAAGGGGGTAGAGATGGGTGAGAGAAGAGAAAAATAACTGTAAAAAAGGACCATTTCTCAGAATCCTCATAGATTTCATTTAAAGAAGGTTGACCTGGCTGTCTCTTGTGCCTGAATATGCAAGTGCACATCTCTATATCTCATGTTAATATCAGCTACCATGCTTGTGCAGCCATGCAGAATAGTCAGTTTTACAAGATATAAAGTGATGGAAGTCTGCATACCCAAGGAAATGATTGAGCCCTAATATGTGATCTTTCTTTACCAGCTTTTGTATTGTATTGAGATGGAAAGAGAATATTATAGCGGCTTTCTGCTCTCCATTCTAAATTGAAATTTCAGAGTAGTATTAGTTATGTCCGGTTTCTTAGCTTTAACCGGATGTACAAATTCTCTTTGCAGAAAATTTGTTGTTTTATAAAATGTGACTGTACCCAATCTAATAATTTAGTGAGCGACAACACCAAAACAAATATGCACACATATTCACCATGTATACAAAAAGGGCATAGGGATGAAATTTGCACCGAAAAATGAGGGAAGAGGTTAAATAAAAAAAGGAAAATGCTCAATGTATGTGACGATCTCCCTGAAAAGTATATCAAGTGACCCATGTCTATCAGATGGGGCAGAATTCCATGGAGCAGTATAAGCATGAGATGACAGAACATCTGCTAAAACAATGCCAAACATGACTCAGGACACTCATCACTCTTGAAAATACAAAGGGCAACCCTAGTAATAGGTCATGGAGTGATTAGTAGCTAAATCTGAGTCTGTGGGTGTTTGTTAATCATTCACTTGGACCACATCTTCTACTGCTCACTATTCATAGTGTGTGATTTGTCATCTAAGTCATGATGAGGTATTGTTCCTGCTCCCTGGTTTGATGAAAATGTTTTTTTTTTTAAAAAGAGAATAAATGACAATCAATGAATAACTGATGTTCAGTATGAAAATTCGGATTTCATTCTAAGGGAAATCCAGAAAGTTTCACCAAATATATTCACGAATAAACCTCTGGCTACTCGAATATTCACAAACAACAAATATGTCCTTCCTGTGTCCACAGCATGCTTACCCCCTACAGTGTTCAGAGCTGTTTCTTGCAGCTTTAAATTATACTTTTCTACCCTCATTTCTGAACCCACTTACCCATCTGGTTTTGGCAGATCCTATCATGCAGTGTTTTCTCACACTAGATAAAGTACAGTGTTCTACAATGAGAAACTTTAATGATTTTGCTCATATCACTCTGGAACCAAAAGGTGTTCTGAACTAGCAGAAGAGGGGTCTTAAAGAAAAAATCTCTAAGTACACACAGAAAACATAAGTATCTTTAACTTGTGATCCAAAGCTCACTGAAATCAAAGGAAAGACACCTTATGCTCTTCAATGGGCTTTGCATCAATCCCAACGGGAGGGGTAGCATAAAAGGAACAGTGCAGGTGTAGTAGCTACCCAGTTGAAAAGTGTCGAGCAGCGAGATGAGGTACGGCACAGTAATTTTACTTGGTAATAAGCTAAGTGTAGCTATAAAAAGTCAATAAATTACTGAAAATTATTTCTCAGTGGGTTAAGAAAAACCGCTATACTGGTTTTGCCTCTTTTAAATGGGCAGTTGTATGTGACGATGTTGGAAAAGCATCAACGGTCCAATGTCCCATTTTATCATCATTCATGTTTATAACTTCTTTTCTTTCCTCCTCTCTGTTCAAAAAGTAAAGGATTTTTAAATTCTGCCCTGCTATCAGAAGACCAAGGCAACATAAATAGGTTGAAATAATGAAATGTCTAGCACCATTCTGTGCTAGAGAATGAGTGCTCATTTTTAGACTATAAAAAGAAAATGCTAACACTGAATTTTTTCATATATTGATTTTGCAGCAAAATTCACCATATAAAGATTCAGTTTTATTAACAAGCCCCCATATACTTCACACTACTTCTACCTTGTTAGCATTCTTCAGATATTCCACGGACTCCCAAAGGCTAATCAAAGCCCTCTTGTCCATCCTTTCCATATACAGTCGAAAGTGCT
Source organism: Trachemys scripta elegans (assembly GCF_013100865.1). Classification (NCBI taxonomy): domain Eukaryota; kingdom Metazoa; phylum Chordata; order Testudines; family Emydidae; genus Trachemys; species Trachemys scripta. Next base: position 79,374,249 of record NC_048302.1, on the reverse strand, counting down.
CTCGGTAGGATGGGTTGGCCAAAATATCCTCAAACTGAAGAATCTGTAAAGGAGAAATCAAGTATAAAACTCGGAAAAGTAACTAAATGAGATTTATCAACAACTATTCATATTGAAACCACTTGACGTAAACGGTTAAAGTGCAATCTGTTTAATGTATCCCCGTGCTGAAATGGTCAGGCTGAATTTCAGTATTGCAGAACTTTTTAGTGTGCCTGCCACACTCAAACCTGGTCTACACAAGCAAAATTCTCCCTTGCTGACATCAGTGCAGTTAAACTGGTGCTGAATGTAATTTAACAACAAGTGAAACATTTTGTCCTTGGCTACACTTGTAGTACGGAGACAGAAAAGCAGCAGAGCCTACATAAATGGTTTGGACCCAGGCATGTTTTAGTTGGGTTAGTGAATGAGGAATTGCCTGAATAAAGATTTGCTATAACTTTTGCCACCTTTGTAAGAGGTGAACAGGCACTGGTATCTATACTGTGAACAAACTAGAAAAAGAAGAATATGCTGGGTATGTGCACCATTCATTTCTCTCCCAGGGAAGAATCAACTCATTGTCAAAGATTTAAATTCCACCTCCACCAATTAGGAGGCATGACAGATTTTATGTCTATCTATTTGAAGAAAAGCAAATGAACAGTACCTCTGAATAAAAAGTTTAAAAAATTATCTTTTTTCTAAAGGTGAGCATCCAAGGGCCATGCCACCCTGTGCAGCTTTCACACTCAAAATTCAAATTATATTCTGAAGTCAATGAGAGTTTTGGATACATAAGAAATGATAGATTGGTCCTAACTGTAGCAGCAACTTTAAATGATTTTTTCATATTATTCTCTTTTTCAATATACCCAGAGTAATTCCAAACAGCCTGTTTCATTAACTATGCTATGAAACTAATAATAGAATCATAGAAGATTAGGGTTGGAAGAAACCTCAGGAGGTCATCTAGTCCAACACCCTGCTCAAAGCAGGACCACCCCCAACTAAATCATCCCAGCCAGGGCTTTGTCAAGCCAGGCCTTAAAAATCTCTAAGGATGGAGATTCCACCACCTCTCTAGGGAACCCATTCCAGTGTTTCACCATGCTCCTAGTGAAATAGTTTTTCCTAATATCCAAACTAGACTTCCCCCACTGCAACTTGAGACCAATACTCCTTGTTCAGTCATCTGCCACCACTGAGAACAGCTTAGCTTCATCCAACCCAGACTTCTTAAACGTGCTGGCAAGAATACTGTGGGAGACCATATCAAAAGCTTTGCTAAAGTCAAGGAATAACACGTCCACTGCTTTCCCCTCATCCACAGAGCCAGATATCTCATCATAGAAGGCAATTAGGTTAGTCAGGCATGACTTGCCCTTGGTGAATCCATGCTGACTGTTCCTGATCACTTTCCTTTTCTCTAAGTGCTTCAAAATTGATTCCTTGAGGACCTGCTCCATGATTTTTCCAGGGACTGAGGTGAGGCTGACTGGCCTGTAGTTCCCTGGATCCTCCTCTTTCCCCTTTTAAAAGATGGGCACTACATTAGCCTTTTTCCAATCGTCCGGGACCTCCCCCAGTCACCACGAGTTTTCAAAGATAAAGGCCAATGGCTCTGCAATCACATCAGCACCCTCAGATGCATTAGATCCAGCCCCATGGACTTGTGCATGTCCAGCTTTTCTAATAGTCCTTAACCTGTTCTTTCACCACTGAGGGCTGCTCACCTCCTCCCCATACTGTGCTGCCCAGTGCAGCAGTCGAGGAGCTGACCTTGTCTGTGAAGATCGAGACACAAAAAGTATGGAGTACTTCAGCTTTCTCCAAATCATCTGTCACTAGGTTGACTCCCCCATTCAGTAAGGACCCCAGTAACGAGCAAGTGCTGAGAGAATGCGGAATCGGTCAACGCTACGCTCAGCTGATGCAGCAACTCATGAGGTCAGACACCATCAGGTGGTCGAGGCACATCTACATAGAACACATCACCGGACATCAGCAATACCAGGAGGGATGAGCTGGAGTGCCGATGAGAAGCACACTGGGGAAAGTAACTGAAATACTTTCCTCATGGACAATCTACTCTAAAGTGCTCAATTACTGAGGGACAATCTACACTCATTCCTATATTTGCTTTCCACAACCAAATCTCTGTACAACTTTTCATGAGTAATGTACCTGAATACTTGGATACTATGCTTGATCTTAGCTCATAGAGAGCCGTTCTTAAATTTATTCACCTAAATTTGGGTTATTGCTGATTATGTACTATATGTATCATATGACTTTTAAAAACAAACTTTGTATTTAGGATAATCTAAGCACTATACCCAGATGCACAGATAAAATTGTATAATACACAGGTTGAGAAAAGAGTAACATTAGCCTTAATAAATATTCTGATAGTTGGCTAGTCTGTAGGAAGTTTATTTTATAACCCATAATCCAGTTACTCAGAAAAAGTGTTAATTTGGATGCTGAGTGCTTCATACCCAGCTCACTTTCTTGGCTTTCTTGAATTTGCCATTCAGCAAGAAAACATATTCATACCTTTCATAAGCAGAACAAAAGCAATCACTTCTAGGCTGGGTTATAATTCTTAAACTATTCTTTAAATACAGCAATTAATTGAATGGTATTCCTCATCTTCACACAGTATTTCTAAAATATTTATTTTCATTAGACAGCAATTCTTTGATAAGCCATTTTAAAAGACGTAACAATAGGAATAGCTAGTCTACAGGGAACAGTCATTTACTCTTTTAGCCACTGCATCACACTAAGTGCTCATGCTCACTTGGTTATCTACCATGCCCCCTGAATCCCTTTCAGCTGCACTGCAGTCCAGGATAGAGTCCCACATTTGGTAAGTGTGACTACATTCTTTGTTCCTAGTTGTGACCTCGCATTCAGCTGTATTAAAATGCATATTGTTCATATGACACCACCTTACCAAGCAATGCACATCACTCTGCAAAGCTGATCTGTCCTTATTATTCACTATTCCTCCAATTTGTGTGTCCTCTGCAAATTTTACCAATGATTTTATATTTTCTTTCAAATAATTGATAAAGATATTGAATTAATCACTGGAACAATTTACCAAGGGTCATGGTGGATTCTCTATCACTGACAATTTTTAAATCAAGATTGGATGTTTTTCTAAAAATATATGCCCTGAGTTATTTTGGGGAAATTCTACAGCCAGTGCTATGCAGGAAGAAGTCAGGCTGGATGATCACAATGGTCCCTTCTGGCCTTAGAATCTATGAATACCACTGGACCAATAGCTCTGGGACCCCACTAGAAATGTCCCCTCTGGATGACTTTTTCCCCCATTTACAATTACTTTTTAAGATCACTCAGCCAATTTTTAATCCATTTAATATGAGCTACTGGCTCTGTACAGTACTAATTTATTTTTAATGAGAATGTAGATACAAGTATACAAGTATGTAAATGATTATTTATTATTTTATCACAGTAGCCCACACTGAGCTCATAGCTTTGCGGTTTAACAATATTGCATAAAAGGCCAAGGCATCAATGACAGGGCAACAATTAAGTCACACGCTCTGCATCTAGTTTATTGAAATCAAATGAAGTGTTTTGCATGGAACAGTCTTAGAAGGGTCATGCACCATTCTGGGAAGTTTTAAGGCTTAATCCTGCTAACAGATTCATAAGGCAGATCTTTCTGACCACTTGGAACCAATGGATGGAACCCTTTCTAGAACCAGGTACTAAGACCTCAGCCTTGCAATGAGCTCTAGGTGGAATCCTTCACTCACTCAGTTCTACTTGCAAGATTAGGGTCTAAGACTTCAAGCTCCTCAGAGCAGTGACTGTTTTCTTGCAGCTGGGGGGAGAGGGCAGTCCCAGAGCCCAGCTCTGAAAGCAGCACAGCCACTGAGCTTCCTGCAACCAGGAGAGATACTCAGAGGTGGGTGGGAAGAGGAAGTGCCATTCCTCCCCAGTCCGGCAGATTAGCAGCTGGAGCCTGGTGAATGATAGGAGTCCCTGGCCAGAGTACCCCCAGCCCAGGCCTGTCCCTTTCCCCACCCATCCAATAGTTACATTTCACAGGGGAGGTCTGATTTCATGATTTGTGACTTGTTTTTCACAGCCGTCAATTGGTAGGGCACTATCCATAACATTACACTTAGGACTGAAGCATCATCAAAAGTTCAGTTATGAAAAGCAAATGAAAAAACATGTAATTGTAGGTTTCCATATTCGTCTCAGAATGACTCCATCTCAAATTTTCACAGTAGATCTGTTCAAAAGCTTTCCAGTGGAATATTTTTGGCTTGGAAAATGATATTTCATCGAAACTGAAACTTTCCGTGGGAATGGATCAATTCTGTCAAAATTTCACTAAGGAAAAAAAAAATTAGAAAAAGCATTTTGATACGGTCGAAACATTCCATTTTGTCATTTTCAAAATGAAACATTTAGATTTTTGTATCAAAATGACTTTTCGTTTTGAAATTAATTTTAGTGTAAAAATTTAAAAAAAAACTGTAAAGATGTCAAAATTTCAACTAAACATTGGAACTGACCCAAAACGAATTTTGTTAAAAAAATTTTAGTTCACGGAAAATTTTAGAATTCTTTGTTTTTATTCCAACTCTAAACAAAACAAATTTCAACAATGTAGAACTTCCCATGAAACAGAAATCCCACTTCCTACATAGTTCTATTGCTCAGGTTACATGCAAACTGTATTTTATATGCAACTGCCAGCCCTGCTAACTAAGCCTGGGCTCAGAATTGGTTCTTTCATTTGCATGAAATCAGGCAATAATCAAGATCCTATAAGCTCCATTGTGCCCTCAACAGCACCTGTATTAGGCACATTAGCTTACGGTGGGGTAGCACAATGCAAGTGACTGGATTAAATGGAGACAAATGAATGCATTAATGGAGACAATGAAGCTGCACAGCTGATCCACCATGAAACCTTTATGACATCATCCTCCTCACTACCAGATCTCATATATGCTAGGGGAAAAATATTAAAAATCATTTCTCCTTTAATGAATTTCAGCCCAAATGTATAGTGGTCCCCATGACTGACTGACAGACTTCCCTTCAGTTGCCCCTTCTGCCTACCCTCATCACTACATAGTTAGTGCTATGCTAGCCAACTAAGTTGCTTCACTGATTGAAGAAGAAAATTGGGAGCTACTTAATCACCCCAGTTCAGCTTTTTAAGTAAGATGAAAGAGTGGCCCAGCTGTCTCTGAGATCCCCAATGGTATGAGCTCCCTGAATCAGAAGAAGGATGCTTTTTCCCTTTGAAATTTGGCTGCCTGTTTCCAAGAAGACCGTAGTGTTCCTCCTTCCACCCTGCCCAGTGCATAGTGCTTTGCAGAGAGATTCAGAACAAGTCCATCTGCACCCAGGGCATTCATGAACACTGTCTCCACAGTGGGCAAGAAGCCCAGGAGTCTTCCTTGAAGAATGCCATCTGACAAGAATTGAGCTGAGAAGTGCACTTCAAAGGGAAAAGCAACATTCCTTTTCTAGTTCATTCGCTGATCTCATCGGTGACATGCAGGCAACCAAGCTGCTTTTAAATTTTCCCTTTACTTAAGAAGCAGTTACACTGCTCCTGAAGTAGCTTTTTGAGTCGAATCTAAACTTTAAAAGAAGCCTGGCTGCCTCAAGGCACCAAGGAGGCAAGTAGCTGAGTGTGGGTCACAAGATTTAAAAGACCTTTTAAAAGTGCTTCTGCTGCATGGTGAGAAGTGGGAGGAAGGAAACCAACAAAGGAGATAAAAAAAACAACCATATGTACAGTACATGCCATCATCCTAAGCGGGGCCCGTGCAAACTACTGATAAGCTACTTATCACCTTTTCTTCTGAAAGGATCCCAAAGCACTTAAATTGTATTTATATGGGAATCATTTTGCCCACCAATGTGAATGCAACACGTGTTTAGCAGCACACAACTTAAAGACATTAAAAATACTGAATCCAGTTGAAACCTGAAGAATAACGTAAGTAGAGTGAGTTGGAATTTTGCCAGGGTACGGGGGTTATCAGCGCTCCCCATACAAAAAGCGTAATGGGGCTCTTTAATGATCAGAAACAGTCAGGATCTTCGTTTCACATCTCGCCTCCAGCATCACAGAAAAAAAAAAAAAAAAAAAGGTCCTTTAGGCAATGTAGCACCCTGTATCAGCCCAATTTTTTGTCTGACCAAGTTTTGGGTAACAGTCAAGTGCTTCATGTTTGTCTTAGTTGCAGTGTTTATTTTTAGTCTCATTTTCAAAAAATGTCTAGCTGATAAGCCTGTGCCATGTCTTCTCTCTATTTTTCACACCATAATCTTTTGGAATTGGCTAGTTCTGCTTACATTAAAAAAAACCTGCTTATGTATTTAGTGAGCTGCTGTCTCTAAGATCACGCTGTAAATCCACAACAATCCATTTGCTTCTGTCGAAAAAGGATTATTACACCGTTTATTACAGTAATGGTGATCAGAGTATCCAGGAGGAGGACATAAATGACAGTTCTAAGATTAGTCCGTGGGCTCAGCTGTAGTGCTCCACATTGGCATATTGCATGCCCCTCCAATCTCTTTCATCTAGAAGGACAGTGGCTGCAATGGGAGAGCAAGGAACATGGGTATGAAAAGCAAGCAATCCTACAGGACGTAGACAAGAATTCAAAAGTGAATGGGGAGAAAATGCCATAAAAAAAAAATGTTCTCTTCTATTAGAGTCCCTAAAACAGACACCTATCCCTCTATTTTTTTTTTTTTATTTCTATTGTGTGTGAATTCGGTGCTTTTGAAGCTGCTGAGCTGAAAAAAAAAAACCCAGAGAACTTCACTCTCTCCAGGATTATTTCTAGAAGCTGGTACATAGGGTGACTAGGCAGCAAAATGTGAAAAATCAGGATGGCGGTGGGGGGTAATAGGAGCTTATATAAGAAAAAGACTCAAAAAATTGGTACTGTCCCTATAAAATCAGGACATCTAGTTACCCTACTGGTACAGCACAGGCAGCAAGTTAGACTGAATGCTGCCTCAACCCTGACCTGGTGGAACCCCTCTGGAGGGAAAGAGTAATTCAGTCTCTTATGTTCATCCAGTCATTGGCCTGTCTGCTAAAATTGACAGCAATGGGGCTAATTATTAAACATTAAAACTTGAAAGCAGTAATTGATAACTCTGCTGTGGGACAGGCTGTTGTAATAAATATCCTTTCACAGTAGCAGTTATGTCAGCTTGACACTAGTTTGCATACAACTCCATAGTTGTCGTCATCTTAAATGTGCTAATTATTCAGTTATTTATGAAGATTGCACTTTTGTAATTAGCAATTGACAGTGCAAAATGACATCTGTGTGTTTAAAGCAATCTAACTGTGTTTACGTAGAAAAAGTCAGTTATCAGGTTTTATTTCTGTGGCAAGAAGAGATATTTAAATAACTTTTCCTTTCAAAGAATTCCCCCCCCCCCTTTTTTTTTTTGGTTAACCATCTGGAATATCCTGCAATCAACACATTGTGCATTTTATCGGTTATTTAAATAATTCAGTAAGCCATTACTGTCCCAACTGATTAGATTCTTTTAAGTATTCTGGGGCATAATCCAAACCAAGGGGATAATTTAATGTCAGAAGAAAGCTAGTCAGAAATGTTACATATTAGATTGTGATTTGCCTTTCTGCAACCTAACACCACAAAAAATTATGATCCTCCAAAGCAGTTCAGTCTTAAATTTTCAGTGCATTGTTAGATTTCATTACAAATATTTCACTGATAAGAAATATGGTCTAGGGGAATGAGCACTGGAGTGGGAATCAGTTCCCCAGTTCTAATCACTCCATCAATGAAATTCTGCGTCACAATCACTTAATCTCGCTACCTCTATTTACCTACCTTTAAAATGAGAATAATCCTTACCAATCAACCTCAGAGCAATTGTTCAGGGGATTAGTTGCAAACTGCTTTGTAAATATAAGGTGCCATAAGAGCTAAATATTGTTAGGTAAGACACATGGTCACTTCTTCCATCACAAAGGTAAGATCATTATTTGTTTTTAATCATCAAAAATACTAGAGAAAATTCTTGAAGTTTCAGAGATCTGATGAAACCTCATATATTCTACTTCAAAACAACTCAACGTGCCTATTGTATTTTTCATCTCTTTTCTCATTCCTTATTAAAGAAGGTATACAAATGAAAGAACAATCTTTGTTCCTTAAGAGTGCACCAGTTTCTATACACGCTTGGTCTCTACCTTACTAAATGATAACAGTTAGCTCTTCTGTGGCGTAGTGTTTCTATCTATAGATTACAATGATTTACCTTTTACAGATGGGGAAGCGGAGGCAAAGAGGATGAAGTCACTTGTTTAGGGTTACTGAGTAAGTCACTGGTACAGTTGGAACTAGAATCCAAAGGACTAGGGTCCCAGTTCAGGCCCATCTATCCACTGGACCATATTACCTCCCTAAATTGTAATTCCTTCATGGTACAATAATTTCTACAGCAAATCAGTCATGATGCCATAAAAAGTTAGAGGACTTCAAGCAAAAAAAAAAAGGAACCACTGACAGTTTAAATCTTAAGAAACAGATTGCATGAAAATACATACTTTATTAAAGAATAAGGTAAGAAAACTGATGAATGATATTTAATTTTTTCATAAGGCATCAGTAAAGGAGCTTTTTTAAAAAGGCAAAGGTGAACAGAAATATCAATATTTTAATCAGCATTCATCACAATAAATGACAAGGAAGTAGATTTTATGACTGAGCTAAATGTTCATGATTATTTTGCAGGACTGGACTACAACATACATGCAATTCAAGCCCTATACTGCTGAGAGTCCCTGTGTTCGCACTACACTGTCCTTCTGTTTTGAAGAGGCAGGATATTGAACCCTGCTTTGAAATGTTCTGTGAAGGATTCCTGTATGTTTCAGTATCACTGTTGCTCACTATCAACCCTGATTAGAGGACAGACAGAAGTTACTCTGGCACACATACACGTTTGGATCACGTGCACATCCTCAAACCAACATACATTGAGTAGATCTAATCTTAGAATTGTCGGCCTCAATAGTGACCCTTTAAGCCTTTTTAACTCTGAAGCGGCTTCAAGGTTGGAAAGAAAACTAAGTAGCAACCTTTATCTCTGCTTGAAGACAATGGTTAAAGCAAAGTACACACAACTTCTTGTCCCTTGCAATTCTGAGCAATCCAAGACCTGATGATTATACAGTAGGTGAGACAAATGTGAAATCATTATTTTATTGTGAACTGTTAATCCAACGCACCCATGGCCTGCCCAGTGCTATTTGTAGGGCTCTGTACTACAAATTAAATGCAACACTATTTAAAAAAAAAATAAAACTAGAAACCTTTAAGATTCTCTGAAGTTTGTATATTGGCCTACAAGTAAAATGCATCTGGTTGATAACCAGCATTGCTTTTGCTGTCAGAGAAATGAGCATAATTTTGGATCTTCGTTTTTTTCATTCCTTTAATCTATAATACAAGTACTACTACATAATAGACCAGGGTTTCCCCACATACACACTGACCTATTCATAAAACACTGACATATAGCTAGTAACTGTTTCCTGAGCTATAGCAGATTTTGTGCTTTAGAGAAGAGTGCTACCAGAGGAGAGTTTAGTGAACAGAAATCTAGTTCCTATGAGGATTTTCTGATGGTATTTATAGAGTCATAGATTCATAGATTCTAGGACTGGAAGGGACCTCGAGAGGTCATTGAGTCCAGTCCCCTGCCCGCATGGCAGGACCAAATACTGTCTAGACCATCCCTGATAGACATTTATCTAACCTAGTCTTAAATATCTCCAGAGACGGAGATTCCACAACCTCCCTAGGCAATTTGTTCCAGTGTTTAACCACCCTGACAGATAGGAACTTTTTCCTAATGTCCAACCTAGACCTCCCTTGCTGCAGTTTAAACCCATTGTTTCTGGTTCTATCCTTAGAGGCTAAGGTGAACAAGTTCTCTCCCTCCTCCTTATGACACCCTTTTAGATACCTGAAAACTGCTATCATGTCCCCTCTCAGTCTTCTCTTTTCCAAACTAAACAAACCCAATTCTTTCAGCCTTCCTTCATAGGTCATGTTCTCAAGACCTTTAATCATTCTTGCTGCTCTTCTTTGGACCCTTTCCAATTTCTCCACATCTTTTTTAAAATGCGGCGCCCAGAACTGGACACAATACTCCAGCTGAGGCCTAACCAGAGCAGAGTAGAGCGGAAGAATGACTTCTTGTGTCTTGCTCACAACACACCTGTTAATACATCCCAGAATCATGTTTGCTTTTTTTGCTACAGCATCACACTGTTGACTCATATTTAGCTTGTGGTCCACTATAACCCCTAGATCCCTTTCTGCCGTACTCCTTCCTAGACAGTCTTTTCCCATTCTGTATGTGTGAAATTGATTTTTCCTTCCTAAGTGGAGCACTTTGCATTTATCTTTGTTAAACTTCATCCTGTTTAACTCAGACCATTTCTCCAATTTGTCCAGATCATTTTGAATTATGACCCTGTCCTCCAAAGTAGTTGCAATCCCTCCCAGTTTGGTATCATCCGCAAACTTAATAAGCGTACTTTCTATGCCAATATCTAAGTCGTTGATGAAGATATTGAACAGAGCCGGTCCCAAAACAGACCCCTGCGGTACCCCACTCGTTACGCCTTTCCAGCAGGATTGGGAACCATTAATAACAACTCTCTGAGTATGGTTATCCAGCCAGTTATGCACCCACCTTATAGTAGCCCCATCTAAATTGTATTTGCCTAGTTTATCGATAAGAATATCATGCGAGACCATATCAAATGCCTTACTAAAGTCTAGGTATACCACATCCACCGCTTCACCCTTATCCACAAGGCTCGTTATCCTATCAAAGAAAGCTATCAGATTGGTTTGACATGATTTGTTCTTCACAAATCCATGCTGGCTGTTCCCTATCACCTTACCACCTTCCAAGTGTTTGCAGATGATTTCCTTAATTACTTGCTCCATTATCTTCCCTGGCACAGAAGTTAAACTAACTGGTCTGTAGTTTCCTGGGTTGTTTTTATTTCCCTTTTTATAGATGGGCACTATATTTGCCCTTTTCCAGTCTTCTGGAATCTCTCCCGTCTCCCATGACTTTCCAAAGATAATAGCTAGAGGCTCAGATACCTCCTCTATTAGCTCCTTGAGTATTCTAGGATGCATTTCATCAGGCCCGGGTGACTTGCAGGCATCTAACTTTTCTAAGTGATTTTTAACTTGTTCTTTTTTTATTTTATCCGCTAAACCTACCCCCTTCCCATTAGTATTCACTATGTTAGGCATTCCTTCAGACTTCTCGGTGAAGACCGAAACAAAGAAGTCATTAAGCATCTCTGCCATTTCCAAGTTTCCTGTTACTGTTTCTCCCTCTTCACTAAGCAGTGGGCCTACCCTGTCTTTGGTCTTCCTCTTGCTTCTAATGTATTGATAAAAAGTCTTCTTGTTTCCTTTTATTCCCGTAGCTAGTTTGAGCTCATTTTGTGCCTTTGCCTTTCTAATCTTGCCCCTGCATTCCTGTGTTGTTTGCCTATATTCATCCTTTGTAATCTGTCCTAGTTTCCATTTTTTATATGACTCCTTTTTATTTTTTAGATCGTGCAAGATCTCGTGGTAAGAGAACTTCTGTTTTGATACCCTCCATTTTTTGGGAAACAGAAAAATAGCAGAAAGTGAATGATACTGGAAAGATACCCCCATGATGCAAGTTAATAATCATGACATGATCCCATGTAAAGGATACTGTTTGTACCTTGATTACAATAATGCATTTTTTTAAAAAGCAAATCATCAGTACCTTAAAAACCTAGGAGGGCCTTTGGCTTTGTGGCAATAGATACACCCACCATACTGACTAGCAATCAAGGATTACTGAGCATTTATCATTTAAGGAGCTCTGGCTATTTTCCCTACCATTTACTCTGGGAAGAAATCCAAGCAAAATGCATACTTTCAGACTAACACATTACTTATCTGCCATGATCTTTTTTACGTTAGCATATACAAGAGGCAATGAGGGAGGGAAAGGGATAAGAGTTTTAAGCCCTTTCTCTTTACACCATCCTCATATCCGGTTATCCGGATATAAAGATAACTTGGGACACAAAGCATGAGGAAAAGAGGCTGGAGCATCAGAAATCACACTCAAAGTGTGGTCACTTACAACAAAGAATCAATGTATATATCTTGTTTGTGGTGGAGGCAAGCTAATTTTTTTTCTTCCACTACAATTTCCACTCAGCCATGATCAACAGAATGGTTGTGCAGTCAGTTGCCTTTGCCTGAGAGCAAACTCAAATGGTTTCTGTCTGCAAGGAGTTTTTCATCCATTTTGTAGATTGACTGAAATCAAGACTGCAAGTGCTCCACGGACCACTGGTGGTTCACAGAACACAGTTTGGGAACCAATCAGCTAAAGACTCTATACAACACTCCTTATAGATAAGATAATGTAACTGCATCAGCTTACATGATGTAAATAATTTCTTCAATGAATACTAGACAACAGGAAGTTGATAAGGCTACTGCATTGCTGTGCAGCAGGTGTGATTTTTTTAGAAAAAGGATAAAGATCTTAAATAGATTTTAAAGGGTGCATTATATTCTACCTTAATTCAAAGGGCATACTTTTCTGGAACCAAATATCATAACCAATATAGCATAAGGGTCAGTGTGATGTTTCATTCCATACTCTTTATGCAAATATGCTTATGATATGAATATAACATAACAGATATACTTTATGCCATATGGAACGTGTAAGGTATCATTGAAAGGTTATGATTTACTGAATGTGATTATTCAATTTGTATGCCCGTATCATTTCTGTATCTGAAGTTAGAAATATTGACTATGTATCTGTATTTCAACTATGCTACTTTGGGTGACGCCCACTGCTAACACTTCAGGTACAACAATGGAAAAGCCAGACAGGGCTCATGGCTTTGTTCTGTTTGTTACCACTTTTACCACTTAAAATCTGCCTTTCATAGTTAATACAATTTGCTTGGTTTAATAACAAACACAGTTTCTGTAATTTCTAACTGGGGGAGGAGGCAAGAAGTATGCACACCTCTCTCTATATTGAGGGAGGGGACAAATTTCATAAAACCTTTGGGTTTGTATCTCTTAAAAGGAGCAAGCACCACTGTGTTGGAGCAAGTCTCTTAAGCTGAGTCTTCCCAAAGCTGTTCTGCAGCTGGGTGTGGCCGTGTGTGTGTGTGTGTGTGTTTGTTAGAGGAGGTTTTAATAGCCTGGCTCAGCAAGACAGGTAAAAGGGGGCCCAGACTAGCAGAACAGGTAGACTCAGTGGTATCTCAGCACATCAGGTGGCTTCCCAAGGGGTCCAACCCGTCACAGTCAGTATCCCAGCTAACTACAAAATATTGATTCAGCCAATAGCCAGTTTTATTAGACATCTAGTTAAAAACACACCCGTTTACTTTGAAATTCAGGGCCTAGCCAAAGCAATCAGATTCAGGTCCATGCAGTAAGATGAAAATTAAATGCAACAGTATTTTAAAAAAATAAAACTAGTTTGTATATTGACCTACAAGTAAGATGCAGCTGTTTTATAACCAGCATTGCTTTTGCTGTGAAAGAACTGAGCATAATTTTTTTCCTCTTAGCTTTTCATGCCTTTAATCTATAATATGAGAACAGGAACTCTGATTTCACTTCCAAATTCATTCTGTAGCTGAAGTATTTATTAAAATGAGGACGTTTACTGGAAATACAACACCTCTATCCCACCAAAGAGGAAGGTTGCTGTATGTATGGCAGTGACAAAAGTATAATTCTAAGCTATTAGTCAACTCACTTTTCATTTAAATAGAACAACATACTCCTCAAGTCCATTAGACTAGTTCAAGCATCTACTACACACTTCAGTATTACCCAAAATACATCAATAAATGTCTGTTTTTCAAATACTTCATGTGCTGTAATAGGAGAAAAGCAAACGTGGTGTTTCATATACATTTATTAGCTATTCTTTAAATAATGTAGTACCTTAAAGGGCTACTGGAATGACCAGCCTCTTTGTTTTGTTTTGTTTTTTAAGAAAGGTGAGGGTCACAGGGAGTAATAAGCCAATATTAATTCATTTTGTTAAACAAAATAAAACAAAGGGAAGCCTTGCCACACGTTGGATATTTCTACCTATGTCCTCAGCAGGGGCTGGGCCAAAATCTGGGGTAGTGCTGGCTACTTGTAAATACAAGTTTGGACTGCTACTATTGCTAAGACGGGGAGAGCATACAGGGAAGCACTGTCAATAAAAGTGGGCTCCCTCCCAGAGCTGAGCTATGCAGTCTAACCCCACCAGCGGGCATCTGATCTACAATCAAGGATTCCATGCTGTGCCTCTCTTCTGCCCAGCTTTGTGTTCTTCTTCCCCGCTCACAGGGAATGGGAGGTAGGGTTGGGAAGCGCTTTCCAAACCCTGCTCTCGGAGAAACAGCCGGGGGGGGGGGAGAAACTGTTGGATCTTGTCCTTTCAGAATATCAAAGATGGATAGAGATGGGCAGTTCTAGTTTAGCTCTGGTACAGCTGCTGTCACCACCAACATGGCAAATACTTATGATTGACAGTGGCTTTACTCCTGTGAGTAGAGTCATTAATTTAAAATGAGCCTGCTCTAGGGTGACCAGACAGCAAGTGTGAAAAATCGGGACGGGGGCGAGGGGGGGGGGGTAATAGGAGCCTATATAAGAAAAAGACCCAAAAATCGGGACTGTCCCTATAAAATAAGGACATCTGGTCACCCTAGCCTGCTCACATGCATCACTGTTTGCAGGAGCTGACCCACAGTTAACAATACCCAGCTGTCGATAGGGCACCCCCTTAGAAGAGATGGAAGTGATTTGTGGGCCTGTAAGACAGGTTACATTAACAAACAACCGGATCTCTCTGCTTCTGAAGACTGGCCTAGCACTTCCTATGACAGATGCTTTTATATAAACATATTTTTAAAAGGAAGGAAAAAGAAAACAAACCCTTTTCCTCTCAGACTTTAGCTTTTTACTTTTCTACACTTACTATAAAATGGTATATTGCCATCTTCAGAAAAAAAATTCCATTGCTGGAAAATAATTCTTACTGATTCTCAACCAAGTTACAATTACTACAACGATTTAATGAACTTTAAAAAAACACCTGCATAAAGACTAACATTTCTCTCTCTCACCTATGTAAAAAAATGTAGCATTTTATTTTTAACTGCAATATTCCAATTACTGAGCTTAGTCCAAAGGGCACAGAAAGTAGAGTACATAAATTATTAGCCCTATTACACGTTATTATCTTAGATCATTAACTGGAATTTTCATTTTTGCAGCTGTTGGCTAATGCAACAATATATTTCCAAGACCTAGTGATTTAGTCAATAGTCTTACTGAACCTCTTCCATAGTGGTTGCCATTGAAAAATGCCAGTTGCCTTAGACAACTAAAATATTCAAGGTATTTCCTATAATAAATATAGGGAGACCAAGGAATATTGCAGATATGGAGGTAATCTTATGAAGACCACCACTGTAAGTGTGTCTCAGTCTACTATATATGGCAAGTCTGAAAATTTAGCAAACTCGTGAGCCGAAGAACCCTTTATGAAGTTCTATATACAGACAAAATCAGTACCGTGTTTCCCAACACTGAACCTAATATAATATGAAACAATTGCACCAACATGTTTCCCTTGGATAATACTCATTCATAATTAAAAGTGAAATATAAAGTGATCAAATACTAACACCTGGAAAATTTTCATTCTAGCCTTATACACACTATGTAATACTTACCTTCTGGCTCTGAGGGCCATCACCCTCATCAGAGATACCATCCTCCTGCTGGTCATAAGCCGGACCTCCTAGAAGCCTTATTCTCTTCTCACACTGCTTCTTTGCCACAGTCAGCTGATTAATGTACCTTTTCACATTGCGGGCCCTCAAGAGGTCAGCTTTCATTGCAGCAGTTTCTTTACCTTTAGTATCTATGATAAACAGCAGAGAAGAAAGAAGTTATCTTTCACAACGGAAAACTTCAGATTACAAACTTCTGAAATGTTTGTCATTCAACATACAACTAGACATTGAAGTAAAAAAGCCACCAGTCTGTTTTGGAAGCAAATAGAGTATGTTCTGAGATATCTCAGACACAGCAAGTGTACATATAAAATAGTTAAGAGAAAAATCATCCAAATATACCAAGTATTTAAACACAGCTCCACATATCTGTCATCTGACCTTGTCCAGCACTGTGCCCCTGTTATTCCAGTATCTACTTAAGAGACGGACTTGAGCCAGATGAAATCCACTCAAAAGAACAGTCCTTTAAGACTATACCAAGACTGCACAATATGTTGTTAAATTTGTGATGACATGGGAAAAATATTTTAAAAATTCAAAAGAATGAGGCTTGTGCATAAAACATAAGCAATCAGAGTGCTTCAAGTTTCCACACTTCCCACTGCACCTTCTCCATAGTTTTAAAAATGCCTAGTGTGGTGGGGCGATTACCCCACACCCAGAGAGACTGAGCTGCGGCAGGCCTAGGCGCCTGCGTAGACGCGCGGCCAATCAGGAGAGGGCTTACTGGGAGCCAATAAGAAGGCAGATTGGAGCCAGCCAATCAGGGCCCGGCTTAGCCATATAAAAGGCTGCCCAGAGCAGGAGCAGTCAGTCTGTCCCAGGCCTTCAGAGGGGAAGGTCTGTCTCCAGAGCTGGGAGGCCAGCACCATAGACAGCGCAGTGCAGGCCAGCCTGAGAGAGTGGGAGAAGGCCCCACTCCATAGCCTGCTAGGCGGCAGGCCTGGGAGGAGGAGGCCTAGCGTAGCGAAGGGCTGTTGGGGAAGCGGTCCAGAGGGATAGTCAGAGGAGGAAAGAGAAGGAAGACAGGGAGACTGTCACCCGAGGGCCTCTGGACCGGGACTCAGAGTAGTGAGCGGGCCTGAGCCCCCCCTCCTTTTCCCCCCTTTGTTTGCTGTGCTACCCCACGCACAGCCACGGGCCGCAGGGAGCGGCTGGTCAGAACCACACCAGGTCCTGGACGGTGAGGATCGGACTTGAAGGTGTGGGGCTGTTGTTTACCCCCCCCCCGAAGGGGGTGTGAAGAGGCAAAAGGGACACTGTCGGAGGACAGTGCTCCAGAAGAGGACTCCGTACATTGAGGGTGACGCAAGTCCGCGCACCCAACGCAGGTGGAACGACAGGCGGGACGCCACCCGAAGAGGCGCCCTACTGGTTCGAGCCAATTCCCCAAGACAACCAGGAGGAGGCGCCACAGCGGTGAGCTACTACCCTGTCACACGTGGTGGAGTATGCGGGCATAGCGGTCCGCCCCTGCTACGAGGGGCCAGCGCCAAGACTGCGGACTATTGGCCAGAGCAGTGCCGTGCGCTGACAGACGGTCGACCCGGATTGTGAGTGCAGACCAGGACCCACCAAAGGGGTCCAGAGTGTGGGGGTTGAATCGAGAGTAACCCGCTGAACCCCAACATGGAGGCTGAGAAGCTATTAAAATGGCTGCCAGAGAAGCAGCAGGAGCAGTCGGCCCAGCAGCAGCAGGTGCAAATGCTGCAGCAAATGACCACGCAGCAGCTGATGATGACTCAGCACCAAGAGAATCAGCAGCAGCTCCTCCGAGAGTTGGCCACCCAGCAGAGGGTGCAGCAGGAACATTTGGTGCAACAGATGGCCACACTATTACGGCCGGCAGGAGGCACCCCTGCCGCCCTCATGGGAACCGGACTGGGGGATACCCCAGGGGCACTACCGATACGCCTCACCAAGATGGGGCCCGAGGACAACCCAGAGGCCTATCTGGTGACATTTGAACGGGTGGCGACTGCTGCCCGGTGGCCCTCACAACATTGGGCCACGTTACTAGCCCCTTATTTGACGGGGCAGGCTCAGGCCGCATATCGGAGCCTCGACCCCCGGGAAGCGCTCGAGTACGCCCGAGTCAAGGCGGCCATCCTAGACCATACCGGCACTA
This sequence comes from Trachemys scripta elegans, assembly GCF_013100865.1. Taxonomy (NCBI): domain Eukaryota; kingdom Metazoa; phylum Chordata; order Testudines; family Emydidae; genus Trachemys; species Trachemys scripta. The sequence continues at coordinate 79,356,196 of NC_048302.1, read as the reverse complement.
GCCCAGAGACCTACCGACAGTGTCTCCGTAAGGAACAATATCCTCCGGGGGCCCGACCCCGCGCTGTGGCCCAACGCATCCGAGACCACTGCTGGAGGTGGTTGAACCCAGAGGGCCTGAAGGGACCCCAGGTCGCGGAGATGGTAGCCTTAGAGCAGTTCACCCAGATCCTACCCCCGGGAGGGAGGGCCTGGGTACGACGGCATCGCCCGGCCACCCTCTCTGCAGCAGTGGCCTTAATGGAGGATTACTTGTCGGCAGAGGGGGCGGAGGTGCCACCCCGAGTGGCCGGAAGCCTTGGTCGCAAGGGCGGCGCAGAGAAGGTAAACTCTTGTGGGGCAGGAGCCTCCGAACCACTGGCAGGCCACAGCCATGGGCGTCCGAGGCCTCCCAACCCTGAACCCCGACCCAAGTTACTACCGAGGATGACTCGGAGGGAGCGACAGCCCCTGGAGCGAACAGGCCCCCCCGGAGGAGGCACAAGCCCGGCCAAGACCCGAGAGAGGTGCTGGGACTGCGGTCAAGAAGGACATTTCCGGCGAGATTGCCCTTTTATGGACTGCAGCTACGGGCAGGCCTGGATGGCCGGACAACGGGCACGGAAGAGAGGGGCAGGAAAGTTGATAGTCCCGGTCCGGGTTGAAGGGAACCCCACCAATGCCCTCGTAGATTCGGGGTGTAGTCAGACCCTCATACGAGAGGGGCTGGTCCCAAATCTCAATCTTTCGGGGCCCCCGATCTACCTACAGTGTGTGCATGGGGACATCTGCCAGTATCCCACAGCCTGGGTCAAGATGGGAGTAGGCTGCCGAGAGGAGGGTCTCCGTGTAGGAGTGGCCCCCAGGCTGGCCTACCCGGTGGTGTTGGGACGAGATTGGCCCGGCTTCGGAGAGGTCCTCCTGAGATATCAGCCACCCAAGCCCCGACCAGACAGAAATATAGCACCGGGAACAGTGCTGCTTGGGCGCAGGCTAAGGGATGACCCCGGCGAGGGGACCTCCTCGACGGCGGAGACCCCTGCGAGTTGTCCTGGAGACAGGCCCCGTTCAGTGGAGGACGCCCGGGTAGAGTTAGAGCGTGACGGGGACTTCTTACGTGAGCAACGGGAAGACCCAACCCTAGGCCGAGCCTGGGAACAAGCCACCAATCCTGCTATTGAGGGGGACGGGACGCTACGGACTCCGCAGGGCCCCCGCTTTGAGGTATGGCAGGTCCGCCTGTACCGAATAGCGCAGGAACCCCAGACCCGAGAGACGTTCCGCCAGCTGTTGGTCCCCCGGAGACTGCGAGCCGGCCTCCTCCACTTAGCCCACGCAAACCCTTGGGCCGGACACCTGGGACGCGAGAAGACCCTACAGAGGGTGGCCCGCCGGTTTTTCTGGCCAGGCATCCACCGGGAAGTGGCAGACTTTTGCGCCTCGTGCCCAGAATGCCAGCGAGCCGGACCGAAAGGGGTAGCTCCTGCACCCCTGGTACCCATGCCAGTCGTGGGGGTACCCTTTGAACGGATCGGGATGGACCTCGTCGGCCCCCTTGAGCGAAGCAAGACAGGGAACCGCTTTATACTAGTAGTCGTGGACTACGCAACACGCTATCCCGAAGCCGTTCCCCTAAAGACAGCGACGGCACCGACCATTGCGGGTGAACTGGTAAAGATTTTCGCCCGGGTTGGGATACCCGGGGAAATATTGACGGACCAGGGCACCAATGTGTCCTCCAAGTTAATAGCCGAGCTATGTCGCCTCCTCCATATCCGGACCCTCCGGACATCGGTGTACCACCCGCAGACCGATGGCTTGGTAGAGCGGTTCAATGTTACGCTAAAAGCCATGTTGCGGAAGTTTGTGGAGGAGGACCCCTCACATTGGGACACCTTGTTGCCGGCCCTGCTGTTTGCAATAAGAGAGGTACCACAGGCCTCGACGGGGTTCTCGCCTTTCGAGCTCCTATATGGCAGGCAGCCCAGAGGAATACTGGACCTCCTGAAAGAGGAGTGGGAAACACAGGAAACGCGGGTCCTTGGGACCACACAATACGTACTACAACTCTGGGAGTGACTCCAAACGTTAGGGGCCTTCGCCCGTGAAAACCTGGAACGGGCCCAGGCAGGTCAGGAGCGCCTCTATAATCGAGGGGCTAGAGGGAGGAAGTTCGCCCCAGGCGATCGGGTGCTGCTTTTACTGCCCTCTTCCGAGTCGAAGCTCCTGGCCAAATGGCAGGGTCCCTATAAAGTGATCCGACGAGTGGGACCAGTCGATTACGAGGTCAGACTACCTGGTCGACGGAAAGAGACCCGCATTTATCACATTAACCTTCTAAAGGCCTGGAAAACCCGGGAAGCCATGTTCATTGGCCCGTCCACCCCAGATTCGGAACTTGGACCCCTAGCAGGGGACCTTCCCGACCCCGGACCGGCCACGCTGGGGTCAGGCCTCAGCCCCAGACAAAGGAGGCAACTACAACGGGTGGTAGAGAAGTTTCTGGACGTTTTATCGGCCCGCCCGGGCCGGACGACTTTAATGAGTCATCATATCGCCACCGACCCCGGGAAGAGGGTGATGGATAACCACCGGCCGTTGCCCAAGAAAATGTGGGATACAGTACGACGGGAGGTAGAGACGATGTTAGAGATGGGAGTGGTAGAGGAGTCGACGAGCGAGTGGCGAAGCCCTATCGTCCTAGTTCCGAAACCAAATGGGACGACTCGGTTTTGCATCGATTTCAGGAAGGTCAACGCTATCTCCCGTTTTGATGCCTATCCGATGCCGAGAGTGGATGAACTGTTAGAGCGCCTCGGGGGAGCCAAGTACCTGTCAACCCTAGATTTGACTAAAGGATATTGGCAGATCCCACTGACGCCAAACTCCCGGGCGAAGACTGCCTTCCCTACGCCTTTCGGCCTCTTCCAGTTCGTAACCATGCCGTTCGGGTTACACGGAGCCGCAGCCACGTTTCAACGCCTAATGAACAAGGTCCTCCAACCCCACGACCAATACACAGCGGCGTACATAGATGATATCGTGGTTTACAGCCTCGACTGGGAGAGCCATTTACACCACCTGGCAGTAGTGTTACAAGCCCTCAGAGCGGCCGGCCTGACAGCTAACCCAGCGAAATGTCACTTAGGCCAAGAAGAAGTGACCTACCTGGGATACATGGTAGGAGGGGGGAAACTAACATCCCTGATTAGCAAGGTACAAGCCCTCAGAGATGTACCCACCCCCACGACGAAGAAACAAGTGCGTCAGTTTTTGGGATTAGCTGGGTACTATCGTCGTTTTGTACCAGTTTTCGCATCTATAGCTGCCCCCTTGTCAGACCTAACGAAGAACTCCCAACCTCGACAGGTACAGTGGACTATGCAATGCGAGCGAGCCTTTAACACACTCAAGGAACGGCTCACTCAAGAACCAGTACTACGACACCCCGACTTCACGAAGGAGTTTATACTACAAACAGACGCTTCGGAAGTCGGCCTAGGTGCAGTACTCTCCCAGGAAGTAGACGGGGAGGAACACCCAGTACTGTATTTAAGTCGGAAGCTGTTCCCCCGAGAAAGACACTTCTCAACGATAGAGAAAGAGGCCCTGGCGGTACGGTGGGCTATCGACGCCCTCCGTTACTATCTGCTAGGGAATAGTTTTAAATTAATCACAGATCACGCCCCTTTGCGATGGATCCACAGCATGAAAGACACGAACGCTAGAATTATGCGGTGGTACCTCGCCCTCCAGCCTTACGACTTCCAGGTGCTCCACCGACCAGGTAAGGCCCATACTAACGCCGATTTCTTCTCCAGGCTAGGGGAGGAGGGCGAAGAATCGGATCAAGGAGGGGGATCCTTAGCGCAGGGGGTGGTCTGCGAGGGGGCAGTCAAGCTCCCATCCAACTGCCGAGACCCTAAACAGTTAGCCCTGACGGCAGAGGATCCGTCACGCTTATACGGGGTGTGTCCCAAATGCACAGAGAGTGCGAGAGGAGGGAGCATACCCCAGCCTAGACAGACGGCCGTGGGAGGAGAACCCTTGCGGGAAGCCCCGGTGGAGGACCAGCCCACACTCCTGGAACCGCCGAGGACTGCGACTTCTCCAGGTCGAGAGGGAGCCTCACTGTGGGAGGGACCAGCCGAGGCGGTGGACCATGATACCCGTGGAGAATCAGGAGACCCGTGGGACACTCCAGCAGTGGAACAGATCGGAGGCAGCTTAAGGGAAGAGACGGACTGGTACGTCGGACCCGGTAAGCCTCAGCGTGTTTCGGTGGGACCCCCCGCTGAGATGGTGGATAAGCCGGGTTGCCCATTGGCAAAGACTAATTTCCGGGACTTTGGGGCCAGTAGGCCCAGTGACAAGGGCTAAGTTTCTAGACTTTGAGCCGGTAAGCCGAGCCACTGCGGGACAAAGGTTGCTTTCCGAGCTCTAGGCCATTAGGCCGGTTAGGATACCCCCCCCCCGGGAGGGTTCTTAAGGGGGAGGGTGTGTGGTGGGGCGATTATCCCACACCCAGAGAGACTGGGCTGCGGCAGGCCTAGGCGCCTGCGTAGATGCGCGGCCAATCAGGAGAGGACTTACTGGGAGCCAATAAGAAGGCAGATTAGAGCCAGCCAATCAGGGCCCGGCTTAGCCATATAAAAGGCTGCCCAGAGCAGGAGCAGTCAGTCTGTCCCAGGCCTTCAGAGGGGAAGGTCTGTCTCTAGAGCTGGGAGGCCAGCACCACGGACAGCGCAGCGCAGGCCAGCCTGAGAGAGTGGAAGAAGGCCCCACTCCATAGCCTGCTAGGCGGCAGGCCTGGGAGGAGGAGGCCTAGCGTAGCGAAGGGCTGTTGGGGAAGCGGTCCAGAGGGATAGTCAGAGGAGGAAAGAGAAGGAAGACAGGGAGACTGTCACCCGAGGGCCTCTGGACCGGGACTCAGAGTAGTGGGCGGGCCTGAGTCCCCCCCCCTCCTTTTCCCCCCTTTGTTTGCTGTGCTACCCCACGGGCCGCAGGGAGCGGCTGGTCAGAACCACACCAGGTCCTGGACGGTGAGGATCGGACTCGAAGGTGTGGAGCTGTTGTTTACCCCCCCACGGAAGGCGGTGTGAAGAGGCAAAAGGGACACTGTCGGAGGACAGTGCTCCAGAAGAGGACTCCGTACATTGAGGGTGACGCAAGTCCGCGCACCCAACGCAGGTGGAACGACAGGCGGGATGCCACCCGAAGAGGCGCCCTACTGGTTCGAGCCAATTCCCCAAGACGACCAGGAGGAGGCGCCACAGCGGTGAGCTACTACCCTGTCACACCTAGTTAAAAATCACAGATAAAAACCAAAAGATGCAGCACTGAAAATTATTCCTGTACTATGCCTGAATGTGAACAACTCCTGCAAATACATTCTGTTTGTTAAAAGGTAGTACAATTCTCTTGCTCAATCACAAAACTTCTTATTCTTGTGCAGACATGTAACATGAGCTCTGCAAGCAAGCTACATGGACAATTCAGGTTGTACCCAACTCTGGATTAAGCCAGCATTCAGCAATGAATGGTCAGATCTTTACCCACCTGGCCATGTTTAGAATGTGTGAATACACCTCTACCCCGATATAATGCGACCCGATATAACATGAATTCGGATATAACAAGATAAACCAGCACTCGGGGGGGGGGGGGGGGGGGGGGGGAGGGGGAGAGCGGAAGGGGGCTGCGCATTCTGGCGGATCAAAGCAAGTTCAATATAACGCAGTTTCACCTATAACATGGTAAGATTTTTTGGCTCCCGAGGACAGCGTAATAACCACATGGAATACGTATACATGCAAGTGTGCTACAGGGAAAGCCAACATGAATGATTTTAAACTCACATTTTCAATTAGGTTTCAAATACATTAAAGATTCATCTTACAATCTGGGTACTATTTTTGTGTACTTTAAAAAAACAGCCTTCCATCTACCTTCATTATATAATAATATTTACATATATACATAGTGATGGTGGATGGGAGGCTGTCAGGGTTAACCAGACTCCATGCATCTGAAGAAGTGAGGTTTTTTACCCACAAAAGCTTATGCCCAAATAAGTCTGTTAGTCTTTAAAGTGCCACTGGACTCCTTGTTGTTTTTGTGGGTTAACCAAACATATATACACATATGCATTCATGTGTGTGACAGAGACAGGCAGCCATAGATTTGGAGCTGCACTATAATAATTTGTCTGAATGCTATCTGTTGCCTGGTTATTGGGGAGTTTTCTGTATGACTATGTTGGTTTAATCTCAGCAGGAGTCTTTCTGGGGAAAAAAACAGGCAGGCAAAGAATGGCTCAAGACAGCCATCTCTGAAACACTTAGTAGTTGTTAAGGAACAGCACGAGCACTATTAGCTTTGATGATTTTGCCTCCACCTCAAGCCAACCTACAAAGCTGATTTTGACCACAACCAGGAACATATAACTGTAATGGGATTTAAAGGGCCGCTGTCTCAAGAAATCAGTTATTTTGGGGAACCTGATAGAGACACAGGGACCCACTGTCTAGGTCACCATTACAGAATGGTAGTGCGCTAGGTCAGATTGACCAGCATGGAGACGGTTTTGAAATCCTTTTTTCCTCTAATATTTTGTTCCTACCACTAAGATAAATAATACTTTGGCTTTAAGAAGGCTGTCTGATCATAGTAGACCACGGGCCACAGACTCCCGAAGGGAAGAAACGCACATGTCCAAACTCAATAGGACCTGTTGGGTAAAAATGCTGGATACTAAGTACTTAGACCAGCTCCGGGCTACAGAGTGGGAGAATTGTGCAATTCCACCATAGGACAGGTAAACACATTAGGCCAAATGCATGAGAGGGTGCATCAGAGAGACCACAAAGGGACAGCTAGCCCTGTAACTGTGTATGTGAAAGAGTGAACACACACACACACACACACACGGAGAGCATTAATAAAAAAGGATGGGGAGGGGAGGGTGTGAGAATGAGCAGCCCGTGCACATGGAGGGAGGACATTAATAAACGGGGTGGCAGGAAACCTTTTGGGAGAGCATTTTTGTTTAATATTGGTGTTGTTTTGGTGTTTGACACAAAAAAATGTGGGCTGCAATTATTCAAACTGTCATTATCAGAATGTTTATGTTTTATCTTATGAGTTGCAGTGGGAGTGGCAAGTGATAGATTTTAATTTGGCACCTCCCAATGCCTGTCAAAATTCTTTGTTCATTGTACACTTTGCAATTTGGGTAGGGGAGCATATTGTACCTCAAGTCTTTTTTCCCTCCCTCTCCTCCACTTCTCCCTTTCTCTCACATATGCAGCAACTTTTAGCCAGGAGAGTGAAACAATAAATTAAATGCTCTGTTGACTCAGACAAGATTGCACACCATGGAGACAGATGGCTCATTTTTGAGAGTTAACTCATTTTGTCTTCTGCTTGAATGAATATCATCACTATAATTGACTATTTACATAGAATCATAGATTTGCTTGACACTTGATAACACAAAGTCCTTATATTCTATGTATATAGGTTATATACAGAGTAAAGGCATAAATGGGCAAAGGAGGAGGAAATAGTGGAGTGAAAAAACAGGAAAGTTCTTGCAGGAATAGCTGTGCTTGTATTTTGTCTATGTGTTACAGACGAAGGAATTCAGAGGGTGCATTCACCCTGAGTTGTCTTAGGTTAACTTCCTGGGATGTTCAGTTTCATAATACAGTATTAGCATGGTTGGAAGACAGACTGTCAATGGAGAGTGACAGAATGAACAGGAGTGGCAGAAAAGTGGTGAAAAGTAGTGTTTTGAAGAAGGATTTGAAAAATAAGGTGGATTGAGCACTGGGATGAGCCAGGGAGAGGCTGAGTGGTGTCCTGAATGGGAAGTGACAAAAGGAGCATTAATTAACAGAGGTGTAAGTTAGTAGTATGAGAGATTCAGAAGGAACAGAAGAACAGGTATGCCTGGGATAGGGAAGCTCACGTACCCTAAGGTACAAATTCCTATTATCTATATGGATCTCTACCATTTTTAAAGAAGGGTTAGGAAACTGGGGAAAAATGGAAAAAATGTGTCTGAAATAATTACTAATAGACAGTTTGCATGGATGATATAACTAATATGAACAATTGCAGTTTTTTGCCTGAGATATTCTATTCTGTCTGTATGTGAATGGTGGAAAACTTTCCAAAGAAACAGACATTAAAATGGATACAGATGGCAAAACCCAAGTAGGCTACAGTAAGATATGAAGTCATTATCACCACATGCTCGTGGCTTGTGCTTTTTCTCTTCTGCCCTATCATTTAGGGGCAACTGGAAGAGATCTTGATCTTGTGGGGTTCTCGGGGGACAATTCAGAGAGAACCTAACACTCAAAAATTTATGCTGCAGTCTAGAAAAAGGGAGACTTCCCCTTTCAAAAGTTTAAAATCCAGGAAGTGAGAGTTCCATATTACAAAATGTCAGTTACCTCCCCCAGAAAATATATATATATAGTTGAACATAAAGGAAACAACTTAAAATTTTCCTATAATTAGGTGAAAGGTCATTGACCACATGGGGACATCACCTGAGGAAAACAGGTCAAGGAGAGAAAGACATGTTTGTTTCAAGTACTCCTCTTGAAATATTTTTGCCCCATCCTTGCCCCTCACAGCACACAATGCATGTGAAAGTGAAAGGAATTGAAGGCTTTTTATTTAAAAAAAATATGGGTGAATGTTGTCAATTCTAAGGATTACAAGTGTGCCATGTTTCTATATACAAAGGGTGGGGGAGCAGGAACTAAAAGTAAAAGAAGTGGAGCTGGCTGGAAAAATTTCAAAGTACTTTTTCATCAGACTTTGCCAATTCATCAAAATCGAAATGTCTTGCAGAGTCCTTTTGATTTCAACAAAGCCATTTTGGAACTAAGCAAAATAAAAACAACGTATTTTATTTAATTTAGACTTTCCTGTTTCATTTTAACTTGATGCTGGAAAATTCCATTTCAGTGCAGGTCAAGTGTTGGTCACACTTGGCACATGTTCTTTCTCTCGACGAGTGCATATCAGTTCAGTTTATCTACATGAACTCACAAGTTTGTTAAAAATGATTAACTGACTCCAGAAGGGTTTCTTTTGAAATGTAACAAAGGTCTGTTGGTCAGGAACACCCCATGCACCCCAAAGCAGGAAAAGGAGGAGATGCTAAACAAAGCACAGCTGTTGTGTTGTCGGTATCAGTAATATAACACATGGAGATGTGTACTATGTGCGACCGGGAGCCAGGACTGTGCAGTAGTAGTAAGGGAAGTGGTGTTCTAGGCCCTGGCTCTCATGTAACAAAGAAACAGCTACTATATTACTTTGTTTATTGTTAGAATAACAACACAAACAACTATTTTTGGGACTGAAGGAGTTGGGTGGAGGTATATACAAACCAAACAACCAACTTTAAGAAAAGGAGATTGGCTGGGATGCCTTGAAATTTCCTCCTCTTCCCTGGGTGGAACCAGGGAAAGATTGTTCAGACAGACTAGCCGTGGGAACCAGCTGGGCTGTAGCATCAGCCCATCACTTCAGGAACCTCTTCTGCTGTTCCTGAAAGTGGCTGTGGAGATGCTCCTGGGTCTCCACTTTCTTGGACTATGACCACCTACTCCCACAGTACCCAAGTGTGAGCCTGCAGCTCCTCCCTCTCCTGCCCCACTGAGAGAAGCTCACTCACCTGCTCCCTCCCGGCTTGCAGGCACAGCCACAGCCAGTACCAGACCTCCAGGAAAAGACCTGGATGAGGTGCTGGCAGCTATACCTGGGCACACAAGGAAGCTGGGTCTGTGGAGTCAGCCCAATGTTGGGGTAGCAGTATGGGGCTGGCAGCTCGGGGACAGGACCCTCGAGGCACTCCCTGCCACCTCTGGCTGCTGCCTCCTTCAGGTGGACCACAGGGCATTGATCCCAAACTCCCTCCCCTGCTGAGGTGCCAGGGTCCCCTGCCCTACCACAGAAAAGTGCTCCCATACACTACTCCAGGCACTGCTGCCATTCCAATGAGGCACTTCCTCCTCCTTCCCTCTCTCCCACCTCACCTTCCCCACTCTTCTCACCCATCCTAAGCAAAATTATTGTTTATTCTTAAAGTCAGTCAGTCAGTCCTACCATTAACATTTCCAACAGCAGAAACATTAAAATAAAACTAGGGAACTTTTAGTTCATGCCAGCAGGGTTTACGTGGACCAGTTAGTGTGCAACACATGAGTGCACTTCAGAAATCACATTCCTCTAGCGTGCAGTGCTGCTCCGTGTTGATGTGCCCTAAGTCAAATGCCTTACAGAAGTCCAAGTCTGCTATGTCAGCAAATAGCAGACTTTACTCCCACTATTCCTGTTATTCCCTTATGCGTTCTCCCTTACTTACAATATTATTGTTCTAAAATCTGGACAATTAATACCAACACTCAGATACCACAGCAATGGATGCAATATAAAAACCTAGATAAAGACAGATAAAATTAGATATGTAGTTCTTACAAAAACATTAACTGTATTCTACTGTTTAATGAATATCTGCTCCTCTTGATAGAAATAGCATAAAGGAAAGGTGTATCTGTATTTAACTGCTAGATTATATTGCCAAAGGGAAAAAAAATCTTGCTTTTCACAACACTGCTTTGTGAAACTAGTGGATTTGTTACTGACACCAACAGCTGCAGCTTCTGCAGTATTAACCCAACTGGCTAATCTGGAAGTTTCATATACACACAGCACTGTATGTATTTTTTGCAAGACCTGTATAGTTGAGCACACACAATGCTTACGTAATGCCATGCTGAAATATATAAGTGGCAAAAAATCTGCTTAACATTTTAAGATGAAGGTCAACAGTGACTAACCCTCACTGCAGCATTTACTGATCATCATAAACCTCTGTAAACTCTCTGAGACTGAACTTTCAAAATGTAAAGCCTGCCTGGGCCTAGAAAAGTATTTGCTTAATTCTGAAAATGCCAATTGACCTCAAGTTGGAAAGTACAGTAAACAGGGTTCTTTCACAAGCCCATGACAAAACAGCTAAAATAAAGGTAAAACTAATTCTTTTGAGGTTAAGGAAAAGAATTACTCTTATTTATAAGCACTTGCCACCAGTTGGTTAATCACAGAAAATACTTATACAACCTAAGGGGAATTTTCAAATCAAGGATTCCAAGAATGGCACTATACATAGTAAACATTTCACAAGGGAACGGAGATGGAAATTTAAAACTGACAAGTGGGAACACTATTTTTCCCATTTTAAACCTAACGCAGGAGTGGCCAACCTGTGGTTCCAGAGCCACATGCAGCTCTTCAGAAGTTAATATGAGGCTCCTTGTATAGGCACCAACTCTGGGGCTGGAGCAACAGGCGCCAACTTTCCAATGTGCCAGCCGGTGCTCACTGCTCAACCCCTGGCTCTGCCACAGGCCCTGCCCCCACTCCACCCCTTCCCGCCTCTTCCCCCGAGCCTGCTATGCCCTTGCTCCTCCCCCCTCCGAGCCACCTGCATGCCACAAAACAGCTGATCGGGAGGTGCGGGGAGCGAAGGGGAAGTGCTGATCGGCATGGCTGCCAGTGGGTGGGAGGTGCTGGGAGCAGGGCAAGAGGAGTTGCTGACGTATTACTGTGGCTCTTTGGGAATGTACATTGGTAAATTCTGGCTCTCTTTCTCAGGCTCAGGTTGGCCACCCCTGACCTAACACGTAACCGACCTGTAGAACTAACTGCCACAAGACATAATGAAGGCCAAGAGTTTAGTGGGATTCAAGAAAGGATTGGGCGGATTTATATAGCCAAGAAGCATTTTTACATCAGTACTAGATTGATTAAATTATATAAGTAATATAAGCATTCATGCTCCAGTAAATACCACCTGTAGTTGACTGGGATTAGGAAGAAAACCTGTTTAGATGCAATTCCAGGATTTCATATGAATTTTAGTACAGGCATTCTTACACCTCCCCCTGAAGCACCTGGAACTTGTCACAATCAAAGACAGGATATTGGATGAAATGAATGTGAAACTTTTGATTTTTACAATAGATTTTAGATTGTATAATTCCCTAAAAGGTGGCAAATTCCAGGACTCTAACGGAATCATCTGACACTTAGGTTAATGTGACAGAAGTAACTCCAGTGAAAACACACAGAGAGGTCCTGTAGGGGAGAAAACCTAGGCTAATATTAGTTTTGCTGTTTAAGTGAGCAATAAAGGCAAACTTCTGGAAGGGAGTGAGTTTGCACTATTCTCCAGTGAGCATCCAACATGCATATCCTCTGTTTGGAGCAGGGTGGGAACTCCTCACCTCAGAAGTTATGTGAGCATGTGCCCAATGACAGGCATCTCTCCAACTGAACAGTGGAACAGCAAGCTCCATTAGCACCACTAGCATGTCTGGAAGATCCCAATCAGGAATAAAGAGAAGATTCAGTGAAACTGCTTTTGGAAATGTGAATTAGAACCAACAATGGTTATGCCTAGGTCAGTTGCACTATAACCCAAACCCTGACCTGCAGGAACTATTCTCTCTCTACACACAGAGTTGAGAGTAGTACCCATGCTAGCACAACCACAGTTCTCTGAGAACAGCCTATCACCGATACAGAAACAAAGAAGGGAGTCCATGCTAGAGTTTTGTTAGAATTAAAATCCAATAGTGCCTATGCTGTGCTGAAGATATAAAATGCTATCTGAGTACTGATATTATTACATCCTGACCTACTGGCTTAAGAGAAAAAAAAAGTAGATACTTCAAGTCAGACTGAAGACTGAGCTTCAGGGTAAATGATGTCTAAAAGATGTTTTTATAGCTGTCTGTTTAAGAATTCTCCCCACAAACAGTCCTGTTGCAACGGTTCTGCTTCTCCATTAGTCTTCAGCTCTGCCTATAAATACAAATATCTTTATACTTGATGGGAATGCTCACCCTGAGAAATCTAGTTCTGCACCAAGGATTTCTTGGGCAGAGTTCCCTTTCAGGCCACACTTTCTCACTCCCTGCTTGGAAGGGAGTGATTTTGTCAAGTGTGATGCCCTTTGGACAATTAAAATACAGTGTCTGAAAAGCTCTAATGAGGGAGTGTTTTTTCCAGTTCTCCTAGGATGGATTTCTCTGCTCATGCTAGAGTCATGTGGAAGGCAGGGAACTGAAAATTGGTGGGTGATGCTACAAGCGTTGCTGGGTTGTTGGCAAAAACTGTAAGTAGAGATCCAGTTAATTGTAAGCTATTTGGCACAAGGATTGTATCTTCATATTGGTTGGTACACCATCTAGCAAAAGGGTGCCCCAGGTCCTGGTTTGGGCCTCTTTGCACTAATGTAATACAATAATAATAATTAATAACAGAAGAAACAAAAATGCTGAACTGGCAGAGTAAAAGAGTTGTACTTGTTTAAAAAAAAAAGAACACATTTTTAGATTATGAACCACCCATTAGATTATTAACAGAAATCAGTTGAAAAGTTTACTATTTGCAGTTTTACTCTATCTTTACTTTCTGAATCTCTCTCTTAATTTGGACAATGAAAATATACAAGTTAGTTTTATTTTTGTCTCTTACCAGTTTCTAGTCAATTTCACTTTCTGGTTCTCTCCCACTCACATAATGCTACAATGCCTATGTTAAAATACTGCAGAGGAATGTATATCATCTTACAAACTGTTTCTGCTAAGATTAGAATAAAAGAAGCAGAATTTCACAGAAATATTTCTACCAGTCTTAGATTTTTTAAAAACTGAATTTTACTAAACCTAAATTTGTGACCAAATTAGACCTGATGCTTTCTCAGTAAACAATCACTTCTCATCAAAAGACAAAATTATCAGAGTTTTATAACTGACACTAACTGTAGAAAGATGGGAATTCTTTGACCTGAGCAAAAGCCGCAATAGAGAAGAGCATAGTCCAAAAATCAGCATACAAAACACAAGATGAGCAAAAAAGCACTCCCCCTCCAACAGTCATAGTTACAATCCTTTGACTATTTTTTTGTGGGGGGAGGAGTGGAAATGAGGCAGCAGATAAGCATAAAATCAGATTCAGCAGGTTTGTCTGGGAAAATGAGGAAAGTAACCTACAATGCAAGTGTTTAAAACTAGAGCATCTATTCAGTGTGCTGCATGATGCAAAAATAAAAAGTCAACACCTCAGAAAGCATTTGATGCTACATTAGGTTTCTTGTCACTTAAATGTTAGTAATTACCACAAATAACTCTCCTGGCCATAGAAATTAAATCATCCACAACAGGCATCACTACTGTGAATCACTGAACCTCTCAAAGTATTCCTGCATCTCAGACCGCTGAGATATTTGCCCCTATGGTCCAGAAGATTCAAGAAACGTGAAACTGAAAAGAAATAATATCACAGACCATGTTTCACTGCTTAGAGCAGTAGGAACAATTACAGAATAAAAATATTTTTAAAATTACAGTACTCTATCTATTTAATAAAACCACCCTGTCACCAAGTGATCTAGGCAACAAATGGTACCAATAGCAGATAATTAACAACAAAAGAATTTTAAAAGTCTAATGCCCATTTTTCATTTGTTATGTTGTCTGTTAATTTTTGCTATTCAATCAGCTGTGTAATTAAACCAGGCTGGTCAATTTTTCTTTCTGGTTGTCATGTACTAGCAAAGTGTCTGCCATTATGTATTAACAAAACACTTGCAACTGATTGGTCTGTGGAGCATATGCTGGTCATGTGGTGCTAGTTGTTCCAATCCTCTGCCTTTAAAGCTGCCCAAGTAGCAAAGAAACTGCACTCCTGCAGAAGCAAACCTAGCCATCTCCAATAAGGGCTGTGGCAGTCTTCAGAAGAGGAGGGAAGGGGAATTCACAGATGACAGTAGGACTAAAACCACCACCAGAATGTAAGTTAAGAGCTGTGAGTGAATACAGAGCCAGGAGCTTCCTGACTGAGGTTGGGGTTGGGGTGGAGGGGGGGGAGGCAGGGGGCAAGAAAGAATCACAAAGGATGTCCTGGGACACACCCAGGACACCTGTTAGGGCACAGGTGCAGGTTAGAACTAAGCTGTTCTGATCAGGTTCACAAGGTAATGGTGTTTTTCTTTAAAATATTTTCACTGAAATTAACAAACACATTATATTTGCTTTTTCAAATAACTTCCTGCCCACCTTAAAAATAAACAAAATTTGAACCTTATACCTGTTGACTGTGTCCTTTGAAGGTCAGCTCCAGCTAGGTTGACCCTGAATATTTTGGAGGAAGAAATCCTTAGGAGAATAACTAAAACAGATGAAGAACTTGAAGTTTATTCTACCTTTCGGCAGATTAGAATAGTTACTAACTAGTGCACTTTGTGACAATATTTTGAACAATAATTGGAAAAAAAATGGTTATGGACTGTGAAACCTTAAATCATATTGACTGTGGGAAAGCTGGTATGTGGGGTGCGACACAAATAGCTGCAAGGTTAAACGATAAGCCTGCAGAACATTATGAGAATTGCAAAAGTATACATTATACAACTACATTTCCTCTAACAAAACTTCAACCTTAGAAAATTTTCAGAAACTAAGGATATTTAGGAGTAGTTCAACTCTAAGGTAGCTGTAGGAAATCAAAACTGCTATTGTCCTAAATTAGGAATTAAGGCTAGCCTCAACATTCCACCCCACTATGCTGCTGGCTAGTAAAGAGTATTGTTATAATGGTTGTTTTTAAGCAATAGGACATAACAAAACTTCAAATAAAATACAGAACCAACTCCACAAAAGAAAAGTAAAGGAAGAGGAAAAAAAAACTAGACTAGACTTAGCCCTGGTCTACATTACAAGTTTAAGTCGAATTTAGCAGCGTTAGATCGATGTAACCCTGCCCCTGTCCACACAACGAAGCCATTTTTGTCAACTTAAAGGGCTCTTAAAATCGATTTCTGTACTCCTCCACAATGAGGGAATTAGCGCTGAAATAGACATCGCCGGGCTGAATTTGGGGTAGCATGGATGCAATTCGACGGTATTGGCCTCCGGGAGCTATCCCAGAGCACTCCATTGTGACCGCTCTGGACAGCACTTTCAACTCAGATGCACTAGCCAAATACACAGCAAAAGCCCCAGGAACTTTTGAATTTCATTTCCTGTTTGGCCAGCGTGGTGAGCTGATCAGCACAGGTGACCATGCAGTCCCGGAAACGCAAAAGAGTCCAGCATGGACCAAACAGGAGGCACTGGATCTGATCGCTGTCTGGGGAGACGAATCTGTGCTATCACAACTCTGTTCCAAAAGACAAAATGCCAAAACATTTGAAAAAATCTCCCAGGGCATGATGGACAGAGGCTACAACAGGGACCCACAGCAACGCCGCGTGAAAATTAAGGAGCTCAGGCAAGCCTACCAAAAAACCAAAGAGGCAAACAGCCGCTCCAGGTCAGAGCCCCAGACATGCCACTTCTAAGATGAGCTGCATGCAATTCTGGGGGGGCCCCTACCACTACCCCACCCCTGTCTGTGGACACCTGCAAGGGGGGAAGTCTCATGCAACTGGGATGAGGATTTTGGGGACGAGGGAGAGGAGGAGGATGAGGATAGCACACAGCACACAAGCGGAGAAACCATTCTCCCCAACAGCCAAGAACTGTTTATCACCCTGGAGCCAATACCCTCCCAACCCAACCCTCCCAAGGCGGGCTCACGGACCAGGAAGCCAGAGAAGGCACCTTTGGTGAGTGTACCTTTGTAAATATAATGCATGGTTTAAAAGCAAGCGTGTTTAATGATTAATTTGCCATGAAGACTTGGGATGCATTCGCGGCCAGTACTGCCCCTCCTTTTAAATGGCCAACCGAATGGGAGCTTGGTATGGGAAAGGAGGGCGCTGCTGTTTGAAACCATTCCCACATATTATGAAGGTTGAAGAAGCTGAAAGACTGTGGCTTACCAGGGCTGCCTGCAAGCCGAATTCTGTTGCCCGGCCCAGCGTGTGTGATCTCTCACACCAAACCGGCAGGCCCTCAATATAAGAGGCAAAATGCGACCTTGTAACGAAAGCACATATGCTATGTAATGTTAACAGCTTGGTTCACCGTGAAAGAGTCTACCCATTGTTCTCTAAAATGTGTCTTTTTAAATACTACTCTCCTTTTTTTTCCCTCCCACAGCTGCAAATGTTTCAACACTCCCCCTATCATCTCCGTCCCAGAGGCTAGCGCAGATAAGAAGGTGAAAAAAACGCACTTGCAATGAAATGTTCTCTGAGTTCATGCAGTCCTCCCGCAAAGAAAGAGCTCAGCAGAATGCGTGGAGGCAGACAATGTCAGAGTCCAGGAAAGCAGAAAATGAACACAAGGACAGAAGGAACAAACAAGATGAGAGGTGGCAGGAGCAAAAAGAGTGGTGGCGGGAGCAAGATGAGAGATGGCAGGATGCAATGCTGAGGCTACTGGGGGATCAAACTGATATGCTCTGGCATCTGGTGGAGCTGCAGGAAAGACAGCAGGAGCACAAACTACCGCTGATGCCCCTGTGTAATCGCCCATCCTCCTCCCCAAGTTCCATAGCCTCCTCACCCAGACGCCGAAGAACGCGGGGTGGGGGAGCTCTGAGCACCCAACCACTCCACCCCAGAGGACTGCCCAAGCAACAGAAGGCTGGCATCCAATAAGTTTTGAAGTGCAGTGTGGCCTTGTCCTTCCCCTCCGCCACCCCGTGCTTCCCTCCTCCCCCACCC
This sequence comes from Trachemys scripta elegans, assembly GCF_013100865.1. NCBI lineage: Eukaryota > Metazoa > Chordata > Testudines > Emydidae > Trachemys > Trachemys scripta. The sequence goes on along the minus strand of NC_048302.1, from coordinate 79,338,511 downwards.
CTCCCGGGCTACCTTGGCAGTTATCCCCCCTATTTGTGTAATGAATTAATAAAGAATGCATGATTTTGAAACAATGATGACTTTATTGCCTCTGCAAGTGGTGATCGAGGGGGGGGGCGGTTGGCTAACAAGGAAGTAGAGTGAACCAAGAGGGCAGGTTTTCATCAAGGAAAAAACCAGAACTGTCAAACCGAAGCCTGGCCAGTCACGAAACTGGTTTCAAAGCTTCTCTGATGCACAGCGCGCCCTGCTGTGATCTTCTAATCGCCCTGGTGTCTGGCTGCCCGTAATCAGTGACCAGGCAATTTGCCTCAACCTCCCACCCTGCCATAAACATCTCCCTATTACTCTCAGATACTGTGGAGCACACAGCAAGTGGCAATAACAATTGGAATATTGGTTTCACTGAGGTCTAACCGAGTCAGTAAACTGCGCCAGCGCACTTTTACATGTCTAAATGCACATTCTACCACCATTCTGCAGTTGCTCAGCCTTTAGTTGAACAAGTCCTTACTACTGTCCAGGGTGCCTGTGTAAGGCTTCATGAGCCATGGCATTAAGGGGTAGGCTGGGTCCCCAAGGATAACTATAGGCATTTCAATGTCCCCAACAGTTATTTTCTGGTCTGGGAAGTAAGTTCATTCCTGCAGCTGTTCAAACAGACCAGAGTTCCTGAAGATGCGAGCGTCATGTACCTTTCCTGGCCATCCCATCCATGCTGATGTCAATGAAATGTCCCTTGTGATCTACCAGTGCTTGCAGCACCATTGAAAAGTACCCCTTGCAGTTTATGTACTGACTGCCAAGGTGGTCCGGTCCAAAGATAGGGATATGCATTCCGTCTATCGCCCCACCACAGTTAGGGAATCCCATTGCAGCAAAGCCATCCACTATGACCTGCACATTTCCCAGAGTCACTACCCTTTATAGCAGCAGCTCAGTGACTGCATTAGCTACTTGGATCACAGCAGCCCCCGCAGTAGGTTTACCCACTCCAAATTGATTCCCGACTGACTGGTAGCTGTCTGTCACTGCAAGCTTCCAGAGGGCTATCACCACTCGCTTTGTGAACTGTGAGGACTGCTCTCATCTTGGTATTCTTGCACTTCAGGGCAGGGGAAAGCAAGTCACAAAGTTCCATGAAAGTGCCCTTATGCATGCGAAAGTTTCGCAGCCACTGGGAATCATCCTAGACCTGCAACACTATGCGGTCCCACCAGTCTGTGCTTGTTTCACAGGCCCAGAATCGGCGTTCCACGACAGGAACCTGCCCCGTTACCACCAGGATGTCCAAGTCCTCATCACTATCGTGATCACACTGTCGTCGCCTCCTTGCCTGCTTTTGCAGGTTCTGGTTCTGCACATACTTCAGGATAATGCACAAGGTGTTTACAATGCTCACAATAGCAGCAGTGAGCTGAGTGGGCTCCATGTTTGCCATGGTATGGCGTCTGCAGGAGAACAGAGTTGCAGCGGAAGCGGTGGATAACAGATGCCACGAAAATAGATATTTATACCAAACAACGAGAGGACTGCGAGGTGGATTCATGGCACCAGGAGAGCACAGTTGCAGTGGAAACCGTGGAGGACAATGATCAGCACCACACACATTTCCCGAGGAAGAACACACGTTCCTGGGAGCCCATGACAGACAACATGGAGAAATTCACTATTGAGACCCGAGCAGGAGAGCAGAGTTGCAGCGGTGGATGACGACGGGATAGATGAGAATAGATATTTATAAAGAACGATGAGAGGACCTGCGAGGTCGATTCGTGGCACCAGGAGAGCAGAGTTGCAGCAGAAGTGGTGGTTGGATGACGACGGTTAGCAGTCCTACTGCACCGTCTGCTGAAAGCAGTATGGCGTCTGCATGGAAAAAAGGCGCAAAACGATTGTCTGCCTTTGCTTTCATGGAGGTAGGGGCGACTGACGACATATACCCAAAACCACCCGCGATAATGTTTTTGCCCCATCAGGCATCGGGAGCTCAACCCAGAATTCCAATGGGCAGCGGAGACTGCGGGAACTGTGGGATAGCTACCCATAGTGCAACGCTCCGAAAGCGTGGACGCACTCCGCCGATTTAATGCGCTTAGTGGGGACACACACAATCGACTATATAAAATCGCTTCCTAAAAATCAACTTCTATAAATTTGACCTAGTTTCATAGTGTAGACATAGCCTTACAAGTTTTAACTATTATTTAGTTTATCATTGTTATTCTAATCCACAATACTTGAATAGGTATTTTCAGTAAATTCCTCAATTAAGGGACCCTATAATGGTAGATTAGATATATTTATATAAACTGAAAAGTAATAAGAGCATTGGCCAAGGCAAAAATTACAACTTAGTAATTATGTACATTCCTCCCATCAGGAACCACATTCCTGAATCTCATTATTTATATGGGGAGATAAGGTTTGTTTTAGGGCTGTCGATTAACCACAATTAACTCACGCGATTAAGTCAAAACAATCACAGTCTTAATCGCACTATTAAACAGAATACCAATTGAAATTTAAATATTTTGGATTTTTTTTACATTTTCAAATATACTGATTTCTATTACAACACAGAATACAAAGTGTACAGTGCTTGCTTTATATTATTATCTTTTATTACAAATACGTACACTGTAAAAATGATAAAAGAAAATGTTTTTCAATTCACCTCATACAAGTACTGTAGTGCAATCTCCTTATTGTGAAAGTGCAACTTACAAATGTAGAATTTTTTTGTTACATAACTGCACTCAAAAACAAAACAATGTAAAACTTTTGGCTGAATAAGAAGTAGGCCTGAGTGGACTGGCAGGCTCTAAAGATTTACATTGTTTTCTTTTTGAACAGTTTTTTTTGTACCTAATTCTACATTTGTAAGTTAAACTTTCATGATAAAGAGATTGCACTACAGTACTTATATTAGGTGAACTGAAAAATACTATTTATTTTGATTTTTAAAGTGCACATATTTGTAATAAAAATAAATAAAAAGTGAGCACTGTACACTTTGTATTCTATGTTGTAACTGAAATCAATATATTTGAAAATGCAGAAAATATCAAAAATATTTAAATAAATGGTATTTTATTATTGTTTAACAGCATGATTATTCTCAATTAATTTTTTGAACTGCACAATTAATCATGATTAATTTTTTTACTCGCTTGACAGCCCTAGTTTGCTTGTTAGTTTTTTTAATCAGACCTGAAAAACTTTAATAGTATCTATCTTTGTAAAGCATTTTGGGGTACAATATTTTTGTACAACTTGTCCTATAAATCAAGTCTTGTCACAACAAAGCACAGAGCTCCTTAATACCAGCAACTGTAGGCAACCATACACTTGGAAAAATTAATTTTTTTAATGGACTCGTAAGTTTGTTTTATAAAGTAATAAAATAAGAAAGAGAAAACTCTTTCCAGTAAATTAACCTTTCATCTGGACAATAGTCCCTTTCTCTAATGGACAGTTAACCTAACACTGATTTTCAGGTTTCCTTTTGCTTTGTTACAGTACAAGCAATTTGTTATGGATCAGCAGATAGTTAGCTCTACTTTATGTTATAAAAGAAAGGAATTTCAGTGGTGCCAACTTCAAGCATTCAAAAATATGACTCAGGCTCCAAAACACAGAAGACTGGCTTGAAAAAAAAAAAGTTAAATGATAAATGTTGGGGGTTTCCTGAACCTTTAGGGTGCATTTAAGTCATATTTTAAGGCTTTCCTCTGCATGCATTAGAACTAGAAATTTATTTTCTTTAAATGAAAACAGTTTCTCATGCAATCTTTTGATTCCAGCACCTGGGATTCTGAGAAACCAAATATTGCAAGACTCATGATAAAAAATGCAAGAATTAATGACACTGGAATTTTATTTTTAAAGCCTGGAGGAAAACTCAGACACATCTCCACTACACACTTTGGAAGTCTCCCTTCCATATTAGATTACGGACAAAAACTAATACTCTCTGTTTCTATTACTGTACCTTAAAAAATATTTGTCCATGCCCACATGAAAACTGTGTCCAGTATTGTTACTATCACCACAATTTCACATTTATTGAGAAAAGAAAACAAAGTCAAATAAAATACTCATAAGTGGGAGCATAAATTGTACATGAACATAAATATTTTTAAGAAGTATACAGCATATATCTTGAAAGGATAATAAAATAGGTATTTTAAAAATTGGAGAAGGAGTGTATTGAAGCATATAAAAAGAAAAGGACATAATATTCATTTAACTGCTCACATAGTACAAGCCTCAACAATGATAAGATCACAATTTCAGTAAATTCAGAGGAGATGATGGGGAATGGGCCCAGCCATTCTAGCTTGAGGATTGGAATTTTCTTTGATCTATCAGCAAAAATAAAGGTGAAAAATGATTGGGGGTGCAGGGAGAGCTGCCTCTTCTGAAACACTTAGCAGGGCAAGTTTACAGCCAGCTTTCATTGTATGTGTATTCTTGTGTGTGGAAAGTAGTTATTGTACTGAGGCCCGTCATTGCCCAGGTATATTAATGAGAACCTGCAGGAAAATCGGAATCAGACTGTGTACATTTTGGCCCCTTCACCTGACCTTTCATTCTGTGTTACACTGTCCCTACTCCTTTCCCACACCCCACCCTTTCAATATACAGTAATCCATTTCCTCAGAACTGTAATCCCTTCACTTTTAACTGGTAAACCAGACAGCTTCACAGAGACTGAGACACTGCTTCATGAATCCATAACATATTTTGAATGTGTCCTCAAAATGTCCTCCTTTCTCGCAAGCTTATGAGGATCAACCCCACAGTGCTCTCTGTCATTTAGATCAGAGAAACCCAAACTCCTACATAATAATATTGGTGCAAGGAAGTATCAAGGGGAGTATATACTAGAGAATTTTTTTTATAGGACTGGATTAGAGGGTTAATTCTGAACAGTGATGCAATGACAAGTATTAGCCAGCAAATATGTGAAATTCAGTAATATAAGAGGTTTTACTGTACCATGTAAAATACCATGTTATTACAAAAACCTTAATATAACAAGGGTAGGTGTACCAGAGACAGATATTATTTACTTTCTGAACTTTGTCTACAATGAAACAGTAAGATTTTGGCAAATAAATTTTAACCACAATTGAACAAGTAAAACAAAACTAAGTACATCTTTAGTAAGTGTATGTGTGACGGTCGGTGCCCCCCATAAGGCTTTATGGAAATATGCTTATGTATGTGTATATATATATATAGCATAACTAGAATGTGTTGTATGCTACATAGGCCATGTAACATATCCCTGTAAAGGTCATGATCTACTGAATCTATTAATCCTATTTGTAGGCATGTATAATTTTTGTATTCGAAGTTATGAATATTGGCTGCATACTTGTTTGATTCTAAGTAGGCTGTAGTAAAGCAGTTGATCAACTTCCTGAGAAAGGACTATTCTCACTAAGTGCCCCATCAAGAAACACTTACACCAACAATGAACTTGGAGACACCAATCCACATCTAGGCTTTCCCAGGAATGTGGCTTGGCTGGTAAGGAACTCAGTCATGCGTGGACAGGTGACTTGCCCAGGTGACTCCAATACTCCATTTTTTGCAGCTGGACTTTGCATAGGAGAGAGGAGGGGGTCTCCAACCATAAGAGAAAGTCTATTTAAGCCCAGGGGAGACCCCCTCTATTTGGTCTTCAGCTGGCTAAAGAGAGAGCCTCTCCACCCCCAAAAATACCTGAGAGAAACTGGAACAAAGGACAGTGACTGCAAGGGGTGTGAGTGATTGCTGGACCCAGACTAAAAGGAGATTAGTCTGTAAAAGGAAGCAGTCTGGAACTGGTAAGGATTTTATCTGCATTCAGTTGGATTAGACATAGACTGGCGTGTTTTATTTTATTTTACTTGGTAATTCACTTTGTTCTGTCTGTCACTACTTGGAACCACTTAAATCCTACTTTCTGTATTTAATAAAATCACTTTTTACTTCTTAATTAACTCAGAGTATGTATTAATACCTGGGGGGGGGGGGCAAACAGCTGTGCATATATCTCTGTGTTTTAGAGGGCGAACAATTTATGAGTTTACCCTGTATAACCTTTATGCAGGGTAAAACGGAGTTATTTGGGTTTTAGACACCATTGGGAGTTGGGCATCTGAGTGTTAGAGACAAGAACACTTCTGTGAGCTGCTTTCAGTTAAGTCTGCAGCTTTGGGGCAAGCAGTTCAGACCCTGGGTCTGTGTTGGAGCAGACGGGCGTGTCTGGCTCAGAAAGACAGGGTGCTGGGGTCCCGAGCTGGCAGGGAAAGCAGGGACAGAAGTACTCTTGGCACATCAGGTGGCAGCTCCCAAGGGGGTTTCTGTGATCCAACCCGTCACAGTGTGAAAACTGGAATATTAAAATCTAATGTTGGAAGCCACATTCTCAAAATCTGTCCAATAGCTGTGCACACAAACTCAGCTATGTACATGTCTTACATTCAGATATCACGTTTATTATATTAAAACTCTGAACAGAATGCATGCTTACCTTTCTGTCTCTTCATTTGGGGAAAGTTGCTGATTGTGGTTGCTTGAACTATTTCCACTACGATTTGATACCTAGTTTTAAGAGGGGAGAAAAAAAAGATAAAAGATGGTCTTTTATAAATTTGCTCTTCACATTGCACACTTTTAGAAGTAAAAATGTAGAACAAACTCACATTCCCATTCAGAGGGCAAGTATGTCTGGAAACAGAGTGGGAGAGGAGAATTCTCAAAGATGGAACAAACAAAAAATGAAAATCATTCAAAAAACCCAGCAATAATTTGGATGTCCCCTTGTCTCCACTGAAACCCTTGGGATACTGTATGACAGGTTCTTAAAAACTCAATACAATTAATGAAAGTGTAATACAAAACCATGGTCTTAAAATTTAAAGGTGAAACAAAGTAATGTTGGCAAACAGAGTGAGACTGAATGTAATAAACTTGGCAGAGTGGTGAAATTAAAAACATGCCTGAGGGAATAATTAAGACTTCATTGTAAAACTGAGACAGATTTCAGGAGAGAGTTCCACGTGCAATGGCCTCCTACAACAAAGGCAGACTTGTTCGCTGATGTAACATGCAATTGTAATATTCAAAGGGGAAGGAATTCAGGTAGCTGTAAGGATGATGCAGTCAGGGTCTGTATCTTTTAAGGCTTTAAAACCAAAATCCATTACTTTGTACAATGTCAATGTACAGAATGAGGTGTAGTAGACTCAAGGTTACTCAATCAACGAGTAAACTGCAAGTCCTTGAGAAACCCTGCTGAAAAGGGAAATACACTGTGCTGTCCAGGCATAATGAACAAATTCTGCTAAGAAAGAAAAGAGAATTCCCCCCCCTCCCTCCCATCAGAGACAGACATGCTCAGAGTGGCAGAGTAAGGGAAGGGAAGGATGGGGTTTCCTCTACCATCCCTTTTCCTACCCCAGAAAAAGCAAAAGAGTAAGAACCACAGTTAACAAAAAAAAAAGCAGTCACTGAAAGTTATGTCCTTATAATTAATAACTTGGCTGCTTGGTCATTTGTCCCTGTTCCTGACCTGAGTTACACACAGACCTATATTTGAAGCTTGGGAGGTAGATACATTTGTACAGAAAGAAAAAACAAACTGCACACAGCAGCAGCAGTTGGAAGATAACATAGTTAAGTGGTGATATTTTTATTCAAGATATTTCTACTGTTCATTCATCTTTATGGCTTTCATAAACTCCTTGCTTCACTGAAACTTTAATTATTCTGTCAGAGATATTCAACACTTTTCCTCTGAGCATATTAGTGAGGAGATGAGGATTAACTAATAGTTTCTGAACTTTTCTAACATTCTCAGAAAATGTGCCTAACCAGTTTTTATGGCTACTGTAAATTTACGCATACGTTTGTTTTTGAACACCTTCCATACTGCATTGGACTTTTTCTGCCATTACTTTATCCCAGTTGATTTCACTCAACAGCACATGCTTTTCAAAATACCTATGAGGAAGAATGGCCCACTGGTCACTGTGCTAGCCTGGGACTAGAGTAAATTCCTTGCTAGAACACAGACTTCCTGTGACACCTGGGAAAGTCACTTAGGCCTGGTCCCCACTTAGTCCGGACTTCGGACTAAGGTACGCAAATTCAGCTACGTTAATAACGTAGCTGAATTCGAAGTACCTTAGTCCGGACTTACCGCGGTCCAGACGCGGCAGGAAGTCTCCCCCCGTCGACGCCGCGTACTCCTCTCGGCGAGCTGGAGTACCGGCGCCGACTGTGAGCACTTCCGGGATCGATCCGGGATCGATTTATCGCGTCTTAACCAGACGCGATAAATCGATCACAGAACATCGATGGCGTGCCGCCGGACCAGCCGGTAAGTGAAGACTAGGCCTTAGTCTCTCTTTGTGCCTCAGCTCCTCCTCTGTAAAAATGGAGGTAGTAGCACTTCTCTACCACACAGGGGTGTGGTGAGTATAACTACATTAAGCAGTGTGAGTGCTCAGATACTATGGTAAAAGGCAGCCAAATTAGTACCACAGATAATTTATCTGGGTAATTGGGAACCAAGTATGTTATTTTTTTCTTGCCACTCTAGTCCTAACTATTAGAATTGCTATGATGCCTAGAATATCTAAGCTGTGAAAGCATTTAAGCAATCCTAATAGGACTAAAATGGCGAGAAAAAAAAATAAATTATCTGGGTTACTGGAAATAAAAAACTAATGCATAAGCGAGTCAATTATTTTTCAGTTCTTTTTAGCTTACTCCATTTCATTTTTTTTTTTAAAAGAGCTGCACATGTTGTAAACTGTGTGATCACAGGCTCATGTTGTTGGTACCCCTGTCTTTCCCTGCGCCAATCCCCTTCCCCTACTGTTTGTTATCCTTACTCTTCTCATCACTTCTAAAGCAAGAAAATAAGCTTTGTGGCAGGGCTGTAGTCTATGTTTTACCATGAAGCATCTAGTAACCCGTGGTGCTCCACAAATAAAATAACAATTGTGATACTGCGCTACCTTCATCACAGCTGCTAATCAGAGGGAAAATTAACCATCAGCTTCCTCCCTTTATCATCTTTCATTCTCAGCCACTTCTAGTTCGTTCAACCTCTTTATCTCACACAAACTTATGGCACTATATAAAACTACTACCTATGGTTTCAGACCTCATATGTAAGGATTCTCCTTTCCTTCCCTATTCTCTGCAATCTCATTCAACTTTCCACAGGACCTTACATTTGGGGAGAAGGGAAGTTCAAGGATTGTGGGTCACATTGTTGTGATCCCACTGTATGTATATATTTTGTATTTTCTCTTAAGGTTTTCACATCCTTATGAAGAAAATTTATCTGTAAGACCCTTTTCCTTGATGAAAGGAAATAAGGACATAAATATTTTAACTACTTCACAAAAACAGGAGTCAAAACTTTCCCCAAAATAACAAAGCAGCACTGGAAGGTAGCTATCCTTCAAAGTCACATGATCTTTTGCTCTGGAAACCTTCAATATTTCATACCCAGTGCAGAAGCCCAAGGAAGGTATTCCAGTTCTCCAGCAGATATAGGTAGGTGGATGAAAAGGTAATCAAGACAGTTAAGTCCAAAGCTGACCGTGAAGCATTACAAAGGGATCTCACAAAACTGCGTGACTGGGCAACAAAACGGTAGATGAAATTCAATGTTGATAAGTGCAAAGTAATCCACACTGGAAAATATTATTTTAAAAAATAAAAATAAAAAAAAATCAGATTTTTTTTTATTTAAAATTGGATTTTTTTGATAAAATGCTTTTTGAGGAAAAAATCTAAAGATAGCTTTAACTAAGATACATTATTGCTCAAAGATATCATCATGGAATAGGGATTATAAATTCTAATTCTATAGTATGAGACAATATATTCATGTAATGTTTAAGAAAAGTTTTGTAAATGAGTTCCAACAGTTCGTGAATTAGGGACCCAATCTTATGGGGTTCCAGGGGCTTCTGTATAGATCAGGGGTCAGCAACCTTTCAGAAGTGATGTGCCGAGACTTCATTTATTCACTCTAATTTAAGGTTTCGCGTGCCAGTAATACATTTTAACGTTTTTAGAAGGTCTCTTTCTATAAGTCTATAATATATAACTAAACTATTGTTGTATGTAAAGTTGTCATAACTATAAAGGGAAGGGTAATAGCTGTCCTGTGTACAGTACTATAAATCCCTCCTGGCCAGAGACTCCAAAATCCTTTTCCCTGTAAAGGGTTAAGAAGCTCAGGTAACCTGGCTGGCATCTGACCTAAAGGACCAATAAGGGGACAAGATACTTTCAAATCTTGGGGGGGGAAGGCTGTTGTTTGTGTCCTTTGTTTTGGGAGTGTGTTCGCTCTCGGGACTGAGAGGGACCAGACATCAATCCAGGTTCTCCACATCTTTCTAAGCAAGTCTCTCCTATTTCAAACTTGTAAGTAAATAGCCAGGCAAGGCGTGTTAGTTTTCCTTTGTTTTTCTCAACTTGTAAATGTACCTTTTACCAGAGTGTTTATCTTTGTTTGCTGTACTTTGAACCTAAAACTAGAGGGGAGTCCTCTGAGCTCTTTAAGTTTGATTACCCTGTAAGGTTAATTTCCATACTGATTTTACAGAGATGATTTTTACCTTTTTCTTTAATTAAAAGCCCTCTTTTTAAGAACCTGATTGATTTTTCCTTGTTCAAGATCCAAGGGGTGGATCCTGATTCACCAGGAGTTGGTGGGAGGAAGGAGGGGGGATGGTTAATTTCTCCCTGTTGTAGATCCCAGGGGGGGTTGGAACTGATTCACCAGGAGTTGGTGGGAGGAAGGAGGGGAATGGTTAATTTCCCCTTGTTTTAAATCCAAGGGGTTTGGATTTGTTTTCACCAGGGAATGGGTGAAGGTTTTTCAAGGCTTCCCAGGGAGGGAATCCATTGAAATGGTGGCAGCCGAACCAGAGCTAAGCTGGTAGTTAAGCTTAGAAGTTTTCATGCAGGCCCCTACATTTGTACCCTAAAGTTCAAAGTGGGGATCCAGCCCTGACAAAAGTAAATAAGATTTTTAAAATGTTTAAGAAGCTTCATTTAAAATTAAATTAAAATGCAGAGCCTCCCAGACCAGTGGCCAGGGCCCGGGCAGTGTGAGTGCCACTGAAAATCAGCTCGTGTACCGCCTTCGGCACATGTGCCATAGATTGCCTACCCCTGTTTGAGCAGCATATTCCAGAAGTCTTGAAGTCTTTCTGAGTGTAGCCCTCATTGATTTGAGATCTACCATACCATTCTCTCACTAGAAGGGAAAGCCTACGGCCTCTTGCCATTATAAAGGAGACCTAGTTTGGGAATATTTGAATGAAGTTCCTCTACCTGTGGGTAAGACAGGCATGTGTGCAAAATGCAAACAGTGCAACAAAGAAATGCAAGGCCTGGTTGCCGGAATGAAACAACATCACGAGAAAGCTGCGTTGAAGATGATGAAAGGAACATGTCTGAACATGCAGGATCTTCAGGTTGGTAAACCTTTTTTTATTTCATACTTCTTTCTTAAGGACTGCCTGTCTTCCTTCTGGATTATTCTTGAATTCTCATGTTTGAGCAAAAAATATTGTTGTTACTCTATGGTACTATCATTTTAGATGCAGTTGATATAAAAAATAAATAGCTGAAATAGGCAGATCTTCCTTTTACAATTTCACCTTTAAAGTAGTATTGAGTGTCAGTGAATGCACTGAGTAATACTAAATGACCACAATGGTAATAATAATTAAATAACTGCATTGACTTATTTTGTCTAGGAGAATACATCCTCAACATACAGGATTCTGAAGACTATCCACTTTCAAGATCACCATCATTTTCTATAGTTTCAGCGTTATCTGGCAATGACAGTGTTTCAGTCACATCATGTATGTCACATAGACAGACATAAGTTAGCGATAAGAACCAGCAGATTACAAAAAGAGGTAATCGATGGGAAAACTGCCCAGTTTGTTTATGCAACAAATTCTCCTCTCCATATTATTGAGAGCCCACACTTCATTAACATGGTTCAGTCACTGATGGGTGGAGCAATGTCCACAATGATCCTGTTGTATGTGCTGGTGTGAGAATAGAAGAAGGGAATGTCTTCCTTACAGAAACAATTGATACATCAGGAAATGCACACACAGCAGAATACTTACAAGAAGTAGCAGCAAAAGCTATAACAAACTGTGGAAAAAAAATTCAAATATCTAGTCCGCAGCTTGGTCAAAGATAATGCTGCAAATGTATCCAAGATGAGAAGCCATTTAGAAGAGAGTCCCAAGCTAATAACATATGGTTGCAGTGCTCATTTGATGAGTCCTCCTAGCCAAAGACTTCAGTGTTCCAGAAATAAAGGCTAATGTTGTTGAAATTGCAAAATACTTCCGTAACAACCACTTTGCAGCAGCTGCTCTGAAAAAAGTGGGAGGAACCAAGCTAACGCTCCCACAAGACGTGCGATGGAACTCAGTAGTGGACTGTTTTGAGCACTATATCAAGAAGTGGCTTAATCTGATGACAGTTTGCAAACAAAATCATGAAAAAAATACATGGCACTGTCACAGCCAAAGTTCTCAACATCGGGCTTGAGAGAAATGTTGAACCAGGGTGGCCAACCTGTGGCTCCGGAGCCACATGCGGCTCTTCAGAAGTTACTATGCAGGACCTTGTATAGGCACCGACTCCAGGGCTGGAGCTACAGGCACCAACTTTCCAATGTGCTGGGAGATGCTCACTGCTCAACCCCTGGCTCTGCACAGGCCCTGTCCCCACTCCACCCCTTCCCACCCTCTCCTCTGAGCCTGCCATGCCCTCACTCCTCCCCAGAGCCTCCTGCATGCCACGGAAGAGCTGATTGGGTGCGGGGAAGGCGCTGATCAGCGGGGCTGCCGGTGGGCAGAAGTTGCTGGGAGCCGGGGGCGGGGGGGGGGGGGGGGGGGGGGGGGGGGGGGGGGGGGGGGGGGGGGGGTGGGGGGGGGGGGGGGGGGGGGGGGGGGGGGGGGGGGGGGGGGGGGGGGCGGGGGGGGGGGGGGGGGGGGGGGGGGGGGGGGGGGGGGGGGGGGGGGGCAGAGTGCGGAGCTGATGGAGGGGCTGCTGGGAGGGATAGCTCAGTGGTTTGAGCATTGGCCTGCTAAACCCAGGGTTGTGAGTTCAATCCTCGAGGGGGCCACTTAGGGATCTGGGGCAAAATCAGTACTTGGTCCTGCTAGTGAAGGCAGGGGGCTGGACTCTATGACCTTTCAGGGTCCCTTCCAGTTCTATGAGATAGGTATATCTCCATATATTATTATTAAATCAAATCCACCCTGATCCCAACTATACATACAAAATGCTGGGGTCTAAATTAGCTGTTGTCACTTAAAGAGTTCTTGGAGTCATTGTGGACAGTTCTCTGAAAACATCTTTCCAATGTGAGACAGCAATCTAAAAAGCTAACAGAATGTTAGGAACGATTAGGAAAGGCATAGATAATAACAGAAAATATCATAATGCCACTATAAAATCCCTAGTACGCCCACATTTTGAATACTGCATGCAATTCTGGCCACCCCATCTCAAAAAAGATACATTAGATTTGGAAAAAATACAGAGAAGGGAAACAAAAGCGATTAGGGGTATGGAACAGGTTCCATAGGAAGGGAGATTAAAAAGACTGGGACTATTCAGCTTACAGAAGAGATGACTAAGGGGGGATATGATAGAGGTGCATAAAATCATGAATGATGTGGAGAAAGCAAATACATAAGCGTTCTTTACCCCTTCACATAATACAAAAACCAAGGGTCACCCAATGAAATTAATCGGCAACAGGTTTAAAACAAAACAAAAGGAAGTACTTCTTCACACAACACACAGTCAGGGGATGTTGTGAAGGCCAAAAGCATAACTGGGTTCAAAAAATGACCAGATAAATTCATGGAGGATAGGTCCATGAATGGCTATTATCCAAGACAGTCAGTGACACAACCCCATGCTCTAGGTGTCTGTAGGCCTCTGACTGCCAAATGCTGACTGGATGGAAGGGGATGGATCATTCAGTTATTGCCCTGTTCAGTTCATTCCACCTGAAGCATCTGTCACTGGCCACCTACATTCCCTCTAAGGTGCATGCCTGCACAACCATGCAGGAAGCCACCAAGGGGGCCACAGGTGTGCACACTGCACTCCCCCGGCCCTGGCCCCAGCCCCAGGGCGGCAGCAGCCGGAGAGAGACACCTCTCTCCCCGCCACAGCCCTGGGTAGGGCTGCACCCTAAACCTCTCATCCCCAGCCCCATCCCAAAGCCCACACCCCCATCTGGAGCCCTCACTCCCCTGCACCCCAACCCTCTGTCCCCTCCCGCACCCTGAACCCCTCATTCCCAGCCCCACCCTAGACCCCGCACCCCCAGCTGGAGATGGAGCCAGAGCCCTCACTCCCCTGCACCTCAGCCTCTGTCCCAGCCCTGAGCTCCCTCCCACACACCTAACCCCTTCATCCAACCCCCACCACACATCACCTCCATATTGGTGCACATAAATTCATTCCACCCATGCATAGGAAAAATTAGAGGGAATATTGCTGGCCACTGTTGGAAGACAAGATAGTAGGCTAGATGGACCATTGTTCTGACCTAGCATGGCCATTCTTACGTTTTTCACTTATGGAAGCCAAAGGGATGTGTCTGCACAGCAAGAGAGCAAGTTTTCACTAGGGATCCAATTATAAACTAAAATTTATATTATTAATACTAATAAACTATGACTTGAAAAGTCTCTCTCAAACACAAAAAACAAAGTTCTTCTATTGTTTAAAAAGAACTCTAAAAAAAATATGTACAGACAACACACAGAATAATGTAAGACCTAAAACAGGACAGATAAGTTGAAGGGGGGGAGGAGAAAGAGTTGGCTTTCTGAACTTAGACTCCTTGTATCAAAGATAAGCCAATAAAGAATTCTTGTCAAGATGTGAAGTCTCAGCAATAGAATTTAAGAATGATAGATATTTCACGTAGAGGATGTGGAAATGTTGTGAAGGGCATGACTTTGTCGTGTTGGCTATTGTCAACTACACACTTATAGAGAAGGATTTAACATAACCTTCCAAATCAAGGCCAATTTATGTAGGCAGTGCAGGAGAATATGAAGGAAACAGTCCAAACAGTTCTAATTGGATAGTTTCCTAATCCACAATTGTTGCCTTTAACATAATAAAATAAAATAAATAATAAAAGATACCCTGCTCCCCTTTAAAAACAAAAGGCTATGGCCATGAAATCTACCACTCCCTACAAATTATATCTAACTTTCTCTATACACTTGGCTTTAAAACAACGATACTCCAAAAAACACAGACATTTAAAGAACTACTTTCCACCTTCACCACACTACTGTGCTCACTGGCAAATATTAGGGAAGCGACTGTTCTTTAAGAGATTTTTAAAAGTTGCTGTTATATTTTTAACGCCACTTCTTAACCTTTTGAAGAGTTGAACAGTCTACCTACCCCCAAGGATTCTTGTGAGGTAGAATAAATTTTAAGAGGCTTTTATAAGTTGTTATGAAATCTAGCTATATGAATTATAAAACAGTACACTCTGCTCTCTGGGCTTTTGTTTTTGTCCCAACAGGTTACTAATGGCCTGGTAGGTATGTCTGTTTGGCATTTGATGGTAAATCCCATCCTGAAGGTTTTGAATGTGGAATGACCCATCTTAGTTTTAAACTGTCCATAATATCTTTCATTGAGGGGCCATCAAGGATTTCTCTTTGTCCATTCATTCTTTAGGCAGAGGCTGACCAAGTGTATCACTAGAAAAGAACCTCGACAGGCCTCTATGAAGGGTGGGCCAGTATGGGATGCACGTGCACAGTTTCTCATGTGCGGATATATTTTGAAAATCTGGGAGATGTGTTTTATTGTAAAGAAAAAAATACCCTACTCTTTAATGGCCACGTATAAGTATTTTTAGGCATTCTATAGCTACATAATCCCAAATGGCTATACGACCTTCAGAGAATTTCAGCAGGAACAAGGAGAAAAGCCATCTGGCCTCAGTGTCTGTCTCCTCTCAAGCTCCAGCACTCCTCCCCCGCCCCCCTCCAAACCACACTTGCTTTTTTCTAGTGTCCTTGGAAATTAACTCTCCACAGTGGGACCAGCCCTATTATCCTGCACATCTCCACAGTGTGGGCAGGCAGTTATGATCCCATCACTAAGGACGTTACACTTTCCCAGTCAGCTCTGGGTTAGGGCATGTAGGCCCAGTCACAATTTCTGTATGGACTCTTGTCTTTTTGGATAGAAAATAAGGTTCAAGGGGCCTCACTGTGAATGAATTTGTGCATATGCTATTGTCCACGTTCAATAATTAAGGAGTGAAAATACTAGTAGCATAAACTGATTTATTACAAGGGAAATCCCATCAGCTATGTGGAACCATAAAGATTAGCACACTTACCAATAAATGATTTCAAGCCCATCCAACCTCCCCACCCAGCTTCTAACCCTCTTGCTAAGAACATAAGAATGGTTGTACTGGGTCACTCCACATCCCAGGCGCTATGATCCCCTTCCCAACTGCTTGCCTCATTTTTTATCTTCCCAGCTTTTGATCCTCCCACCTACCCAAACAATAAGTACCCAGTTCCAATCACCTTAAGTGCTATCGTTAATAAATCTAACAGAAAGCCCAGTGAGATTTCAGAAAAAGAAAGTTGTGTATCTACATATATTATGGAGGATTTCACTTCTTTTAGGAATTGGAACTACTTTGACTGCAGTGAGAATCAAGAATCTGAGGAATTATCTATCAATACCTGGAGACTTCCTTCAGTGCAGTGATATAATATCTTGATCTCAGGGAAATGGGAAGGAATTAAATTCTTCTCCAATGACAAACCACCATTTGGATGTTTCAAAGAAATACTGAGTTTCACATTAACTATAATTTCTTAGGATAATTCTCTTCAATAGCTAAGTCTAAACTATAAAACTGTTACTATCTAAATCAGATGGCTTAGAGGTTACCAAGAAGCGATCTCAGTTAGCTTATTTTCAAATATAAACAAAACTAAAAATAAAAAGTTTGTCATTCTTTGACCTTTGTGGATTAACAGCCTACAAAAAAAAAAAAAAGTGCACAGAAATGCTACATGTCATTCTAGGACAAGGAATGAAGAGTGTCCTCCAACTAAAATTATGGGATACAGGAAATTTTAGGTGAGCAGAATGCTATTACCCAGATTGGAATTTGACCAGGAAACCAGGGTTGATACCCATATGCCAGAGATTTATTTGTTAGAGGGAGGTAATCAGAAAAATTCTGAGCACTGCAAAGTAACTTATTCCCAGTTGAAAGCATTCAAGAGCTTATTTTCCCTTCTCCTCCATACTTTCCTGTGGTTTATTAGCTAAATATACCATGAAATGTCATTTACTTTGTTCATCCACAGACACACCTTTGTGTGGTTTCCCCAACCTCAACCCTTAGAACATTCACAGACAAATCACTACCCTACTCTGAAAAATGTACCACTGAATCTTTATCTGGCCACAAGAGTCTCTTCCACAGGTGCTCATACACCACGGGAATGGGGACAGACAGATAAATTAAACATAGCAAGGAGACTGCACTTCCAGCAGCACAGTGCTACTCGGCCACCAAGCTGGGATACTGGTATTACACAGATCCTGAGGAAACAGTATCACCTGCTGAATCACAAACACCATGTCCCTGCAAGAATCCTGAGATTTTCCTGAAGGCTTCCCATTCAAGTTCTGATCAGACCCAACATTGCTTGGGGCTTACGAGATCACAGCTCAAGGTAAGTCCACCACGCTATAGACTGGAAAGTGAACATAATGATACAAATGTAGCCAAAAAACACAGTACTTCATACAGTGAGTTTGCCTTCCGATATTACAATTTAAAGGGACCTAGACGCCTAGTAAGAGAATACAGTGCACATTAATTGTACCAGAACAACAAAAAAAGGGTTACGTTTCAACTGAAGCAAGCAGCTCCATTAGTGTTATTACTCTAATAAACCTCATGTCTATTTAGGTTTCCAACAGTCTAATAAGGGGTAATTTATACTGTCAGTAGCACAGCATGCTGGCCTGGAGTAAAGAGCAAATTTTACAGCAGATGAACAATATGTAGCCAAGCAACAAAATCATTTCACTCTCTCACCTAATGCATTTTTCTCTTTGGAAAATATAAGTTGTTTCAGAGCAGGGTGTGGAAATGAAGCGAGAACAAAAAAGAAAAGCTACTTATTCAGCCCCAAGCACATGGACTGATGGGGATGGATCTAACAGGAGGTGCATTCAGTAGTCACAAATCAGGACCCACGCCCTCATGGCAACCGCTTCTGCAGTGTTCCAACACTTTAATGCTCTCACGTTGGCTCTGCTATGAAGATAAGAGAGAGAGGAAGGATGATTCAGTGGTTAGGATGCTGGCCTGGAAAGTTGGGAGACCCAGGTTCTATTTTCTACTCGTCCAAGTGCTTCCTGTGTGACCTGGGGCAAACAGCTTAGTCTCTCTGTGCGACAGTTATCTCTGCATCTGTACAATGGAGATAACAGTGCTTCCTTACCAGGGGGCCACAGAAGTATCCAGGATAGCCAGACAGCCTGCCCTGGGACTGTTCCCTAACACCACAGTCTCCATCCCACGCTCATCCTCAGTTGCTGCCAAATCTCCTTGCTCACCTCCACTTTTGATCACTGCCCAGAGACAGACACACTAGTTCTTCTTCCCCTGAAGAGGGTTCTCTGGGCACAGGAAGATACAGCTGCCTTTGCTGGATCCTTCGGCAACCATCCTCCACCTTCCTGAAGCCACTGCTACAAGGTGTACGGTGTGTGTCTGGAGGAACTCCCAGGAATCCCAGCAGAGAAAGGAATTGGGAGAGGAACCCCCTGAATATGACAGCCCTATTGGAGGAGAGGGGGAATCCCTTCGAGAAACCCAGCATGAGGGGTGCGTGCATGTGTACAGCAAGCAAATGGGTGCCTGTGTGCAGAGAGCGGATTAACTCTGCCTCTCTAGACATTCCATTTCCCCACAAGCTTGGCCCTACTATTGGGTCAAGCAGTGTATTTGACCAGTAGGACCATATCCTCTGGAGGCTTCGCCCCTTGTGCATTTATAACCCCGCTTTAGTCTTTTCAAAGTAATGCTTCCATTCACTGTGGTTGTCACATGACAACTATGTCTTTATCTTAAGCAGACTGTGTTTGCTCACTCAATGGAAATGGCAGAGAGAATCTAAAGCACAAACAAAAACGACTAGCTCCAGCTATAGGAGCACCACTGCAAGTGCAGAAGAAAAGATGTGCTACCCAATATTAAACAAAAGTAATTCAGAAAAAATACATCCAATTAGGGCAGAAAAGGGTGCAAGAACCACAGGAAAGGGGAGATAATCAACAACATGCTTAGACAGAGGAGGTCTGTAGCACTGAGTGTCCATGACCACACATTTTATTCCAGGCATCTAAGAGTTCTACAGGGTATTGCTGAGCTGGTGAAGCCCAGTTAATTGCAGACTGCATGACTGCTGCCAGTCGGTGACTGGGCAACGTCCTATCCTGACCTTGAATCTGAGCTCTGAAGATAGACATGCTGGGACTTTGCTTCTGAGACATACAACATGACCAAAAAGACCAGCCAGCAGCAGCCAATGATTATTTCAGTACTCATGGTGGCCAGTTCTCACTGATACATCCCTATTACTGATAAAGTCAAACCATCTTATACCAGTAGCTGTCATGGACAATGCATATGAAATGCATCCAGCCTCCTGATGTCTTGTTTTAAGCAACATCCATTATTTCAGATTCATATAAAAGAATCAAAAGTATGCAGGTTTGATAAATGCGTATTTTTGTACAGTTTCACTTTTTTTGGCCACCAGACCCTATGCATGTCCTTCACGGCTAAGACATCTAAATGAACTCTCCTTGGGATGTCTGGCTGGCTGCACCCATCAGATGATAGGCTGGCTGCCTACATAGATGAAATCATCCACTGCTTCCACAGTTTGTCTGGAAGCACATAACTTGTATCAAAAATTTTGCACTGACATTCAGGATTTCTGTTTTTGTCCAATAAACTCATAATCCAAGGGCAGCTGCCACATGCTGGAAGCTCCTTGGTGCATCTTTGAGACCATCTGAATCCTGACCAAAGAAGACAACATCATCCGCATAATCCAGGTCAATAAAAGAGGTTAAATCAATGGTTATACCAACATTTGCAGAGATATGCTCAATGAGCCAATCCATTGCACAGCAGAACAGGGCTGGGTCCAGGACTCATCCCTGTTTCACCCCAGATCTACTGTGACACCTGTCAGTTCTATGGGTCCCCCAATTTATTCATGCTCTGAGTCATTATGCAGATCTTGAATTAGCATCAGAAGGATGTCGGGAACACTGATGCCCCGTAAGGCCTTCCACAAGGCAGTTCTAGTGACAGAATCGAAGGCTACGTTTAAGACTACATATGCTGCTGTCAAAGGCCAGTTACATTCATAATGGATCTCAGAAAAAAGACAAGAGTAAGTATAGCATCCATTGTAGGTCTCCACAAAAAGAACAGGAGTACTTGTGGCACCTTAGAGACTAACAAATTTATTAGAGCATAAGCTTTCGTGTAACCCACGAAAGCTTATGCTCTAATAAATTTGTTAGTCTCTAAGGTGCCACAAGTACTCCTGTTCTTTTTGAGGATACAGACTAACATGGCTGCTACTCTGAAACCTGTAGGTCTCCAGGCAGTGAAGCACTATTGCTCTAAGCAATGGTATTTCACAAGGAAAGGCTGGACCCAGGTGAGTAGGACACATGCAAAGACTTTTCCAGGGAGAGAGAGTAAAGTTATTGGCCTATAGCTACAATATTCAGTGCATGGCCTTTTCCCTTACAGAGCGGGATAATGATCCCTTCCTCCCACTCCGCTGGTACCTTTCCAGTAGTCCAAAACTGGACAAAAAGTTGGCGTAATGGGCTCATTGGTATACTTTAAACGTTTGGGTGTTATGCTGTTAGGTGCAGCAGCATGTCCACTTCGCAGTTTCTACATGGCTGAGCAAATCTCTTCCAACACAGGCCATCTCCACGAGTTTCAGGGCCAGGGATTGCATCTATTGCTAATGCATACAGATCTGGAGATTGAGTTGCTTCAGGATGGTTACATGTGGACTCATAATATTCTTTCCATCTTTGCAGGACTATTTGTTGCGTTAACCTAGTTTTACCATCAGCCTTGTTCATTGGCGTAGTCAGAGAATCACTTGCAGGCTACAAGTTGTGACAATTGGTTTAAAAATCTGAGCATTAAAAAAAAAAAAAAAAAGATTCTTGGCAATGATGACAGTGATGACACCCTTAGGAAACTTGCTAATTCTTGGTAGGAGGACACGTGGGAATTGGCTTATTTCCGACACCTGGAGGTACTGATACACAGCACCACACTGGGAAAGACATCTGGCCACTGGAAGGTGTGACAGGTTGCAACACTAAAAAGGCCAGAAACGCAGCCTGACATCCTCCACAATGCCAGGAACACCACGCAATTCCAACATAATCCATTTACCCTTGCTGTTGGTTCCCATCTCTTTCCTCAAGACAGAAAGCAACAAGAGGGAGGCATATCAGATGGGGAAGAACTAACATGAAACCTGGAATAGGCATTTGTTCTAGGCAAGTGGGAGACTGTTGGCCCTTTCTGGGGATCCCTCTTCTGGTGCTTAAAAGCAGGTTAGGAATATGGGAATTATCTTGCATCATGGAGGAAGAGAGAAGGAATAGGTGAAAAGAGAAGCCCTGCTCCAAGTTTTGGGAAGGAGAGGGAAAGAAAAAAATTGGGAGGTATTAAAGATGAATATTACATAGATGCCTTGGTATCACAGCACAGAACACTAAGAAAGGGAATATTCATTCCATATAAGATCTTATTATTTATTTAGTTCTATAAGAGTTAACGGATGGCCTCCAAACTCAGAACCTGAGATATATTCAAGAGGGAATGACTGGGAGCCATCTGCCTCTAAGAATTCCTCAAAATCTCCTAGGGGGTCATCACACACACTACAGCCCAGCCCCTAAATGTCACATTTCAGAATCGGCCAGCCCAAAAGGAAGTACTTGATGTATTTGTTAGAGATGCAGTTTACTAAGACGACATTACTTAATAATGGAAGTCAACACATTATTTCTCTCTGACTCCTTTGATCAGGGCATGCTGTGTGGAAGGTTCCTATATGTCTTTAAATAATTGAGGAGACTTTAATATACACCAGCCAGTTATAATGGAATAATTTTAATATTTCCTGCTGACTAAAGGTGACTAAAGGGAAAGCAGCTTATTTTGGAGCTTTATTAAATGTTAAGGCTTATATTTCCTCTCTGCGCGTCACTGAAATCACACTTCACTCAGGTCTCAGCAATGGACTGGCAGGAGAAGCATGCTTAGTTTTGAACATTCTATAATTGAACATTGGATACCTTAGTTGTTTCAGGAATTCAACGTCAGAGTTGCTGTTAATGAGCTTGATGAACTCCTCATAAGAAGGAGCATATGTGTAGGCTTTCTTGTGATGCTCATTCACCTGTTCTCTGTACTCCATCTGACTGAGCAGCATTTGGTTGACATAATCTGGATCACTCAGCAGCTCCACCATTGGCTTCAGTACTGGGAGAAGAAATTTAAGAACAAAATCATTGTGCAAAAGAGCAAATGTCATCTTCAAACAAACACAAACTCAGTGTAACATTTTGGACACAAATTGAAACAAAGCAGGTTGATAAAATTCCAAGGAATTACTATGTAATTCCCAGATTACATAGTGTATCACTCATTTTAGACTGAAGTTTACCCTTCTCCTAAACTTTTTATTTTCTCTATTCATTACTGTAAACTGTCATTGAGATTCAGGAAACTGGAGATCCAGGTTATTAAAAAGTTTACACGTGTTAAAGCAGCTGAACCTAAATTGCAACATTTCCAGTGTCTGTTTCTGCTCTTCTTCCTGTGTATCTCAGAGAACGTTACACATTAGAGCCTAGGAAGGTGCAGAACTATGAATTAAAAAGAACTGTACTATATGGAGATTACTTGGGACTTTGCAGCATCAAAAATTGTCCCCAACTCCAAATTCAAAAAAGGGCAGAGTGATTAGTGGTTTCGTCATCCAATTAAAAGTGCATTTTATAAAAAGAACTAACATTCTTAATAAATAAATGGCTAGTTATTGAGGGTTTTTTAAGATTTTATATCATGCTTCAGTCATGTTCACATCCTTAGTCTAGAATTCCACTTATCTGAATGAGGTATAACAGTCTAGGACCACTCAAATGCTCTCCAGAAGGTCACTCCAGCATAGAAGGCTAAAGGTTTGGTTTCCTCTAGGACAGAATAAGAGGATGGAATGGCTCCTTGCTGCAAGGTGCCGAGCACTCTGACCCTGATACAGGAAAGCACTTAAGTATAGGCTTAATTTTGAGCAGGCGAGTAGCCCTATTAACTTCATGTGCTTAAACACATAATGAAATGCCTTGCTAAATCAGCACAATAGAGCTCAGTGCCTTATCCTTAATTAGCTAATGCTATGAATTTTTAAGTGTCTCATGTATGTCTATAAGATACTAACTGTACCAGTCTCTGCATGTGCAGGTTGTGACAGAAGTTTAATTTTAGAACTTAAAATGTGATATCAATACAAGTATAAACAGTTTGTAATCTCAGTACTGTAGTAGGTAAGTCATTAATTATCTCTGATCTATAATCTACCTTTTGTTGCAAGTATGTCTGCAAGGACTATGCGCAAGCTGAGAGACTGGGAATCCTTTGAGGGTAGGAGACAATACACCAGAATTTCAGAACATGATTGCAGGAATCTTACTTCTTCGTCAGAGTTCCTCAAGCATGGATGAAGTAAAAATGGCCTTGGCTGCTCCTCCTGCCTATTAAAAAAGGTACCAGAATTTCAGTTGAAATTACAATACATCTTTAGTCATTACTTACTATATCAGAATGTATAAAATATCAGGGACATAATGTTCAGCAAAGAAACATTTTAAACAGAAACTATGCTTCATCTATTGTTTATTTGTAATTATATTAAGAAGAGCCTACATTTGCCCCATTTCAATCCCTTACCCTATCTTTTCTCTATACCTGTACAAATAGAAACACATTTTTAAACCACAGCCGTATAGAATAAGCTATTATAGTTCTGAGCACACCCCAAGGGAGAAGGTTGAATAAAAAGCTTGTTTTCTAGTCACTTCCCTTGACATACATGGAACCTAATCCATTTTTTCCAAAATAATTGAGAAGGCAAAGTATTGAGATGCAAACATACCCTTCTACTGCAGACTAATTAATAGGCTTGTATTATAATTGTATGACTATTTAAGCAGGGGACTGAATATTACTGAGAAATGGATTTAGCTGTGACACTGAAGGTGGAACAGATGTGGTCTTCTACATCTGTGATCAACTACTGAATTGTCACTCAAAAAACTGCCGGCCTCTTTATTCTGACTTTTTGTAGAAAATAACAAACAAGGAAAGGTCAAGTGAATTCTCCCAGACAAAGAATCACTGAATAGCTAGATGACTGAGAATTTTCAACATTAGCAGACAATATTAACTAGTGGAAAAAATAAACAAACAAACAAGTGTGGGATGTATGAAGAATGTGATAGAAAATACTAAAAAAATGTTATGATGCCATTAAGTAAATCACTGGAATTCCCTCATCTGGAACACTGTAGTTCTGAGCACCTTGTCTTAAACCGGTTAGCAGAAGCAAAATGGGCTCAAGAAACAGGGAATGCAAAATTAGCCATGGGGAAACTTCCATATGAGAAGAGATATGAAAGACTGGGTCTGTTTAGTTCTAAGAGGAGACAAATGAAAGGGGGACATGGTAGAGGTATACAAAATATTGAATGGTATTGAGAAGGTAAACAGGGACTCCTATTTACCCTCTCTCAGAATACCAGGACAAGGGGAAACAAAATTGAAAGGCAAATTTTAAAACTGACAAAAAGATGAAAGTGCATGGTTCTTCTGTGGAACTCATTGCCACTAGATATCATTGAGCCCAAAAGTATAGTACAATTAAAACATGGAGAGCATGAGAGAACATCCACAGTTACAATACACAGGATCATTTCTATTTTAATACAGCATAAATTCTCATGCTTCGTGGTCTAAACCAAAGACTTTACTGATGAGAGTTTAGGTGAAATATTCCCTATGGGCAGGTTATTCCATAATTCTCCAATAACAGGTTTCTTACACCTTCCTCTGAAGCATCTGGTGCTGGCCACTTTTAGGGTATGTGTAGACTACAGCGGGGAGCGTGGTTCCCAGCTCAGGTAGACAATAGCAATGTAGCCCAGGGGAGCATGAGCAAGATCTCAGATGAGCTGCCTGAAGTACAAACCCACCCAGAACCCCATGGTACGCACTCGGATGGCTAACCCAAACTGTCACACATGCTGCCTCTGGCTATACTGCTATTTTTAGTGCATCTGTCTACCAGAGCTGGGAAGCACACTCCCTGCTATAGTGTAGACATACCCTTAGATACAGGACACTGGACTCGATGGACCACTGCTTTGATGAGGTATGGCAATTCCTATGTTCCTAAATGGAAACATAATTTCCATCACCCTTATAGGTCTACTAGAGAGAACAAGTACATAAAGAACATTCTGCTCAGCATGGAACAATCTTTTATAGATTAAACCTTATGCCTGAGAAGTAGTTATAAAAACAACATTAAATGAACATTATTGTAGAGAATAACTAATTACCTGACCTCAACTGCAGAATAAACTATTCGATGTAGGATCTCTGACACAGCAGTGAAAAATTTCACTGAACTCTAGATACCAGCCACTTCATCAAAATAATTGGCTTATGATGAAATGTTGTAACTTATTGACTTCTTCTCACATATTTCTCTCAACCAGTCATAAGTTTGTAAATTTCATACACCTTATAAGAAGAAGAAACATGTCATACACGTCCAGTTCACTAAAGAAACTACCTTTTTTTTTAAACTTCAATCAATCAGAACTATAAAGACAATTCCAAAACATCCTGTATGGGACTTCCGAATCCTGATCTGTACCAAAACACTGAGTTATTCACCTTAGTTAAAGAATCACTCATGGGGGTTTCAAAATGGTGACTGATGGGAGTGCAAGGTAGCTATGTACCTTGGGGAGAGGGTGCACCTTTGGGGGCCATTGCTAATGTGGCCAGGAGGCTAGCCGCATTGAAGGGAATTTCAAATTATGTGCATATGCATAAGAGTTGACCACAGAAAAGTTAGGTCATCCCATGGCATACCTTGGGTGCCAGGGTGAGTGCTGCAGAGGCTGCCTGTTGGGAAATGCCAGATACCTGCAGAGAGTGGAAAGAGTTTTGGCCAAAGAAACACAATCAAAAGTGTGTGATGCTGAAGCAGTTTTATCTAATTAAAAGTGTGAGGAAGGGGGTACACAAAGAAAAATGGGGGGAGAACTGCAAAGATGGATCTTTGAATTAGAAAGAGATCACAGGGATAACAAAGCTTAGCCATCTTCTGATCATTCCCTGGTGTACCATGGTGAGATCCCCACCCCACCACCACCACCAAACTTCCTCCTGCTGGCAGGCAGGCAGGCAACTAGGCTCTCCCACTCTTGGTGATAGAGGTTCATTTTGTGGGGTGGTGGGGTAAAGGGAGGCTGTACAATTGCACTGGCGGCTAGTTATTTGGGAGGTTGTGCTGCCACCAGAGCATGAAGCACTTGCCAAATGCCTTAGGAGTCAATGCTGTGCCTGTGTAATAATTACATCCAGATATACTAACAAACAGCCAAAGAAGTCTGTATTGTTGCTGACTCCCTCAGAATCAACCACTCTAGCCAGCTCTCTGCTGAAGCATGCAGGGAGCTAGACACCGCTTTCTGACATTCTGTACTCAAGGAGACCCTGTTCCTTTCCCTGGCAAGTGCCAACTGTTCTTTGGACCTTGCAGCATGTGCATATCCCATTACTCTTACTTCCTTCAGTGACTCTTGGTTGCAAGTCAGCAGCTCCCCCTCTGTGTAAGCAAGCGGCTCTAGGATGCAGGACCAGGTGCCTCACATGCTTCCAGCATTGGTCTGGAAGGAAAAAGAGACTGTACATAGCTTGGTTCCAGGTGCCCCTCTTGGCAGGTACTGTGGGAGGGGTGTTGTGTCACCTGGGGAGGGGTCATGGTCATTTCCTCAGGAAGCAGGAATTATAGTCCAGTAGAAGCCTCTCAGACTGGAGTCAGGGCCCAGCTATGCTATTCCTCACCCAAATGTTTTCTCCCCTCATCCTCCACCGTCCATTTCCCCTCCAGGGATAGTTTGCCATTGCAGCTGCTGGTCTTGGCTGGCAGCAACCAACTATTACTCAGGGGGCTGCTCCTGTCCTGCCATTTCTGGGTAAGAAAAATGGACAAAAGTCCCACAAATTTCATGCATATTCAAACAGAGGTTTCAGCTATATGCACTAGTCACAGGGAAATATACCTGTTTCTCTTTTGTGCACAAAGCAAAGCTGCCTCATAGTGGGGATTAACGGCTGGGAATGCAGGTACCCTGCATACTCACCTAGAGAGCACTGCTCGTGAGGGTGGTGTCCAAACCCCCATCACAATGGAAGGCCTCCTGCAGGCTGTGCTAGAGCAGGTGTCTCTTCTCTTGGGTCAAACCTCCTCTTCTCTCTGGTCTCTGAATGTTTAGCTGTCTTCTGCAGTGAACTGCTGAGCATTTCCATACTAGTATACTCCAGATCCCCACCGGGGCTCTCCTTGTAGGTGATCATTATCTATCTACATAAACCTGTCCCCAGACAGGTCAGCAGAGGTCCTGGGTCATTTAGATAAGAATTTTGATCTCCTCTTCTGGACTGGTCGGATGAAGCATGCACCCAGAACTAAGTCCCAACATCCTGAGAGCAGCTCACGCGGAGTATCAGCTAGCATCTTTTAAAAATCCTAGATTGGGAGCAGAGTATCTTATACTAACCAGAGATGACCCGTGCCTGCCAACAGTGTGGGGGCAGAGTGAAGGCAGCCGGCTTCCGTGGTGTTACTGAGCATGCTCAGTCCACGTGAGCATGCTCAGTACAAGCCAAGCAGCAAATTTGGGGGGGTATGTGACCCACATGCCCCACTCCCCCCCCGAGTCACCTGTACTAATAGATCATTGTAACATGTATAGGGCAGTGACATATGGGGCCAGAACCACACAATATGAATACTTTAGTTCAAACAGGAATTAATTCAGGGACGTCCTATTGCCTGTGTTATACAGGGGGTCAGACTCACTAGATGATCAAAAAAACTTCAGGACCAGACTCCAAAGAGAAACTGCTGAACTTCAGTTCATTTGCAAATTTGACATCAGCAGCTCAGGATTAAACAAAGACTGTGAATGGCTAGCCAACTACAAAAGCAGTTCCTCCTCCCTTGGTGTTCACACCTCAACTGCTAGAAGAGGGCCTTATCCTCCCTGATGGAACTAACCTCGTTATCTCTAGATTGATTCTTGCCTGCATATTTATACCTGCCTCTGGAAATTTCCACCACATGCGTCTGACGAAGTGGGTATTCACCCACGAAAGCTTATGCTCCAATACTTCTGTTAGTCTATAAGGTGCCACAGGACTCTTTGTTGCTATTTAGATGATCATAGTGATTCCTTCTGCCTTTATAATCTATCAATCTAACACTGGCCAACTCTACCTTCTTTTTGAAAAAAGAAAACAAAACTGTGTTGTTAGTTGGGCAAGACAGTGATGATCTGGCTCTGAAGACACACATGCACACGCAAAAAACACTCTTTCTGGGCACTCTAGCGCATAGCTTCAGATAGTATTAGCACAGGCCTCAATCACTTTCCTTTTAAGGAATGTCCATGCAGTTATAGATGACTGGGCATATTTTCATGATACAAGCAAGGGATGAACAGCACAGATCAACAGTGCATTCTGACTCCACTGGGCTGCGATTAAATTTGCCTTTTATCTCTCCATGATCAGTGTAGTCTCCACAGGAACCCTATCCCTGTTTGGGACAGCAGCCTACATTCCTAATCTCTCTGGAGCATTAACTGTTCCTACAGTTACATCCTTTCAGAGGAAGTAGTCGCATAGTCTGTCTGCATCTCCATCTCTTACAAGTCTGGGTGGAATTCACAGTTTCAGCCAATAAATTTAGCTTAGCTGAGTTGGGCCAGTTCCAGGAGTTTATTGGCACACAGTCAAGATGGGTCTATCACAGAAACAGAATGGAAAGAATAAGCCAATTGGTAAATATTTGGCCCTCACCATCCTAATTCATCCAGTATGTTGCTGTTTGTGGGGGGTTACATACACTCTGGCATGTACCTGATGAGATGGGTTCTCTCCATTACTCAACCTGATATGGGTCTTGAGAAGAGGAGACCCTTCCTCCAGCAGATACATGGAGATCATGACCAGGATGTCTTTGCAAAAGTCTAAGGGACAAATCTTCCAAGTGTCTCTCTGCAGGAGTCCTATGCAAGCATCTGTGTATCAGTGCCAGTAACTTGTTGCAACAGAGCCAGGAGAGATAAGGGAGTGATTTAAAGCAGGCGGGGAAAAGAAAAATGAACATCAACTAAAGGTGAACCAATTTGCTGATGGTCATATAGACACTGATCCTGGCTTTGATCATCCTCCAAACTTCAGGTGGCAAAGCAGCATACTTTTCCATAAGCCTATCATCCAAAAGAATGCTCCTATTTCTTGGTAGCGACTGCCCTTTCATATGATACTATCCCTCTCCAAAAAGTGACAAGTACATCTGGATTTGTTCTTTTAAACAGCTCCAGTGCATACTTTGCAGGATTTCCATAAAACATATTGAACAGCATCTCTCTTGTTGCAAGAGGATTGATTAACTAAGGGTTTCCATTTTTGCCAGTCTCATTATGAAGTATTCATTAGCCTGTAGGGAAACATACAAGGAATCAGCACAAAGCCTGCCTAGCAAACAGAATTCTGTGTCACCCTTGCTTCCCCTCCCCCACCCCCCAAAATCTACCAACAAAATAATTTAGCAAAAAGTATGGATACAATGATGGATAAAATTCTCACCATTGTACAGTAGCATGTACCTGGGCATGATCCCAGAGCCCAAATTTGGGGTTCTTTCTGCAACTCTTCCACAAGATTTATGAGAATGAACTTTGGGAAGACATCAAGAAGGTCTGATGAAACATAACATTTTAGGCAGCAAATAAAAATTAGCAGGAAAGTTATCTGAGACCACTTTCCTACATTTGCAACAAAACTGGCACAAAGTAAAGGGTGACATTGTTTATTTTGCAGTAACCATCAGAGAAAACAGGCAACTTAACTGCAGTATGCACACCCACACATAAACAGAATGCCACTAAATTCTTCTAACTTCAACTTCTATAGCTTTATAAACTACTTCCCTTAAACCTTTTGAATATCCCAATTAGGTGCACATGTATGAGGCAGCCCTCCAGTCTACTCAGCTCCCACAACACACTTTTCAAGATCCATGGGTCATACACATGCCTATCACAGCATGTGGTGTACCTCATCCAGTGCACTAAATGTCCCAACAACTATATGGGTGAAAGAAGAGAATCACTGTGCTCCCAAATGAATTCTCACAGGAAAATGACAAAAAACAAACAAACACACCACATCACCTTTGGGTGAACACTTGTCACAAAGCGATCACTCTATATCTGACCTCTCAGTCCTCATCCTCAAAGGAAACCTGCACAACACCTTCAAAAGACGAGTTTGGGAACAAACTCATAACTTTGCTAAACACTAAAAATCATGGACTGAATAGAAACACTGGATTTATGGCTTATTACAACAATCTTAAAACCCACTACCTCTCTCCCTCCCCTCAGCTTCGCCCCCCCGCAGCCCATGACAGGAGAGCTGTTAACTGGAGACTTCACTTCAGATAGTCCCGGGAAATATGTTAGCTACTTATGGTAAACGACCTGCTCCATCTTGTATTTAGCTATGACACTGTACATTCCTCAGACCTGAAGGAGAACTCTATGTTATCTCAAAAGCTCTCTCTCTCACCAACAGAAGCTTGTCCAATAAAAGATATTACGTCACCCACTTCGTCTCAACTTCTGAACACACAAGTATCTGTTATGACTACGTGATTGGATTTTCAAACAGAAAGGCACACACTGATCTTTGAAAATTCCTAACTAAATCTACACACAGATATTTCTAATGGGGGACTTTAATCACCCTGACATCTGCTGGGAGAGCAATATAGCAGTGCACAGACAATCCAGGAAGTTTTTGGAGACAACTTCCTGCTGCAACTACTGCAGAAACCAACCAGGGGCTATTCTCCTCTTGACCTGCTGCTTACAAACAGGGAAGAATTGGTAGGGGAAGTAGAACTGGGTGGCAACCTAGGCAGCAGTGACCATGATATGGTTGAGTTCAGGATCCTCACAAAAGGAAGAAAGGAGATAGCAAAATACGGACCCTGGACTTCAGAAAAGCAGACTTTGACTCCCTTAGGGAACTGATGGGCAGGATCCTCTGGGAGGCTAATATGAGGGGGAAAGGAGTCCAGGAAAGCTGGCTGTATTTTAAAGAAGCCTTATTGAGGGCGCAGGAACAAACCATCCCGATGTGCAGAAAGAATAGCAAATATGGCAGGCGACCAGCTTGACTTAAAAGTGAAATCTTCGGTGAGCTTAAACACAAAAAGGAAGCTTACAAGATGTGGAAACTTGGTCAGATGACTAGGGAGGAATATAAAAATATTGTTCAAGCATGCAGAGGTGTAATCAGGAAGTCCAAAACACAACTGGAGTTGCAGCTAGCAAGGGATGTGAAGGATAACAAGAAGGGTTTCTACAGATATGTTAGCAACAAGAAAGGTCAGGGAAAGTGTGGGACCCTTAATGAATGGGGGAGGCAACCTAGCAACAGATGATGTGGAAAAAGCTGACGTACTCAATGCTTTTTTTGCCTTGGTCTTCCCAGATAAGGTCAGCTCCCACACTGCTGTCGTGGACAACACAGTATAGGCAGTAGGTGAGCAGCCCTCAGTGGTGAAAGAACAGGTTAAGGACTATTTAGAAAAGCTGGACATGCACAAGTCCATGGGTCCAGACCTAATGCATCTGAGGGTGCTGAGGGAATTGGCTGATATGATTGAAGAGCTATTCGCCATTATCTTTGAAAACTCGTGGCAATCGGGGGAGGTCCTGGACAACTGGAAAAAGGCGAATATAGTGCCCATCTTTAAAAAAGGGAAGAAGGAGAACCCAGGGAACTACAGACCGGTCAGCCTCACCTCAGTCCCTGGAAAAATCGTGGAGCGGGTCCTCAAGGAAACCATTTTGAACCACTTGGAAAAAAGGAAGGTGATCAGGAACAGTCAACATGGATTCACCAAGGGCAAGTCATGTCTGACCAACCTGATTGCCTTCTATGAAGAGATAACTGGCTCTGTGGATGAGGGGAAAGCAGTGGACATGATAGATCTTGACTTTAGCAAAGCTTTTGATACAGTTTCCCACAGTATTCTTGCCAGCAAGTTAAAAAAGTATGGATTGGATGACTGGACTATAAGGTGGATAGAAAGCTGGCCAGATTGTCAGGCTCAACAGATAGTGATCAATGGCTCAAAGTCTAGTTGGCAGCCAGTATCAAGTGGCGTTTTTTTCAACATTTTCATTAATGATCTGGATGATGGGATGGATTGCACCCTCAGCAAAAATTCATGGATGACACTAAGCTGGGGGGAGAGGTAGATAGGGTCCAGAGTGACCTAGACAAATTGGAGGATTGAGCCAAAAGAAATCTGATGAGGTTCAACAAAGACAAGTGCAAAGTCCTGCACTTAGGACAGAAGAATCCCATGCACCGCTACAGGTTGGGAACCGACTGGCTAAGCAGCAGTTCTGCAGAAAAGGACCTGAGGATTACAGTGGATGAGAAGCTGGATATGAGTCAGCAGTGTGCCCTGGTTGCTAAGAAGGCTAATGGCATATTGTTCAGCATTAGTAGGAGCATTGCTAGCAGATCGAGGGAAGTGGTTATTCCCCTCTATTCGACACTGGTGAGGACATATCTGGAGTACTGTGTCCAGTTTTGGGCCCCCCACTACAGAAAGGATGTGGACAAACTGGAGAAAGTCCAGCAGAGGGCAATGAAAATGATCAGGGGGCACATGACTTATGAGGAGAGGCTGAGGGAACTGGGCTTATTTAGTCTGCAGAAGAGAAGAGTGAGGGGGAATTTGATAGCAGCCTTCAACTACCTGAAAGGGGGTTCCAGAGAGGATGGAGCTCGGTTGTTCTCAGTGGTGGCAGATGACAGAACAAGGAGCAATGGTCTCAAGTTGCAGTGGGGAAGGTCTAGTTTGGATATTAGGAAACACTATTTCACTAGGAGGGTGGTGAAACACTGGAATGGGTTACCCAGGGAGGTGGTGGAATCTCCATCTTTAGAGGTTTTTAAGGCCTGGCTTGACAAAGCCTTGGCTGGGATGATTTAGTTGGTGTTGGTCCTGCTCTGAGCAAGGGGTTGGACTAGATGACCTTTTGAGGTCTCTTCCAACCCTAATCTTCTATGATTTATGCACAATGTTTTTGAAAACTCAGCTGATTATCCATAAATTCTGAAAACAGTGGTTCAGTGAACTGAAATATAAATCTCAAACTGTGGTGAGTAGCTCCCAAAATAGGTACCACATAAGCCTTTTAATCCAACACATTATTTCATAAGCTTCAAATCACACAAACAGTGACAAGTGGCAATTTAACTCATTTGTGTTTTTGCCAACAATTAGGATTTTAGTGACAGTGACATATACTGGTATATCAAGATGCATTTGACTTACAAGTGATTTTATACAGACAGTATTTGTAACATTTGTGGATTGCACAGCATGCATTACAGATTACTACTTTTTACTTGTGAAATGAAACCAACATTAATCATTAATTAATTTCATTTCAGACATAGTTCCATCTTACAAGTTCTTCAAACATGCATTCAATTCTGTGCAGATAAGTAACAGTGCAATTGCTTAGGAAAGCAAGGGACTTTTCTTTGGCTATCCCAAAATAAGTGAAATATTAGTAAATATAACCTTTAAAGGAAAGATGAGTAAGCATGGGTAGGCAAAACAATTTAAAAAAACAAAAACAAAACTATTCCAATTGGTTCGTCATTTCTGGACCCAAATTAAATAGTTTTTAAAGTTTTACTTGCAATAGTGGCAAGTGATACGCAGTCTAAGGGTGCACTCATGTATTCAGTGCGAATACTGAATCTGTATTCAAATGCCTGTCATCAACCACCACAATGACCTTACTCCTGATGCTACAAATCCACTGGTTCACCCATTCCTTAAGAGGATTGGAATGGGGAAAATACTACCCTAAAAAAATTTAACAAAAAGCTTTTAAGAAAAAAGATAACTACGCATAACTGCAGAATCTCTTTTGATGTGTGTAGATGGGGACGCTCAGCAACCTTACCACAGGTGTTCTTGGCTGTTAAAGGGTTAAAAACCACTTCTGCAGTGAGCTATTACAATTTTATTTCCCAATTATGAATGAATAATTGTAAACCCAAAACTAACAACACTGGCATTTTAGCAATGTAACATCTACCACAATCCTCTAGTACTGGACCATTATCTGCCACAAGGGTTCTCAACCTTTTCCATACTAGAACTCTGTGACACTTTGGGGAATCTATCTGCACAATTTTATTCTGGTTGATATTATGATGTTGTTACTATGAAAACTGCATACCTCTCTATATATGTGAATTCCACCTTTGCTGATAATGGCTATCATGTCTCTCTCATACCAGGTACAATGGCAGGTCGTTAGAATTCAATGGTCGCCTATTCAGATGGAAGCACCTTGGGAAAACAGGTTAGCTCAAGCCTACAAGAACCATTTTTTCCTACCTCTCTGAAGGGAGCTGGTAAAGAGGAGAGAGCGGAAAATCCCCAAATGCAGAACAAAGACAGACATCAACGTACTGATACTAGCTAGCCTTTAAAAAACTACAAAGGCTCCATGGGTCAGAAAAGCGGTATGTCTACACAGCAAAGAAAAGCCTGTGCTGGCCCATGCCAGCCAACTCAGGCTCACGGGGCTTGGGCTGAGGGGCTGTTTCATTGCTGTTTGCAGACTTCTGGGCTCTGGAGCTATGGGACCCTCCCACTCCAGAGGATCCTAGAGCCCAGGCTCCAGCCAGACCCCAGAAGTCTACACAGAAATGAAACAGCCCCACAGCCTGAGCCCCACGAGCCCCAGTTGGCTAGCACAGTCAGTTGCAGGTTTTTCTTTGCTGTGTAGACATGCCCACAGAGCCATACAGGAAGTCTGGGGCAGGAGATGTGAAGGTACAGGCATCCTTTTGTAGCAAGGGGCACCCAGGTTAGCTGTGAGACCAACCCAGGCCAGAGAAACAAGATGATCTAGGGCAGAGGTGGGCAAACTACAGTCCGCGGGCCACATCTGGCCTGCTGGACCATCCTGCCGGCCCTTGAGATCTTGGCAGGGGAGGCTAGCCCCCAGCCCCTCCCCTGCTGTCCTCCCTTCCCCACAACCTCAGCTCACCATGCGCTCTGGGCGGCAGGGCTGCGTGCTCCTACTGGGCAGCGCGGTGGCGTGGCTGGCTCTGGCGGGGCTGGCTCTGGCGGGGCTCTGAGCGGCATGGTAAGGGGGCAGGGGGTGGGTTGGATAAGGGGCAGGGAGTCTCAGGGGGCAGTCAGGGGACAGGGAGCAGTTGGATAGGCGTGGGAGTCCCGGGGGGCCTGTCAGGGGGCAGGGGTGTGGATAGGGATCGGAGCAGTCAGGAGACAGGGAGCAGGGGGGGTGGATGGGTTGGGGGTTCTGAGGGGGCAGATAGGGGGCAGGGGCCAGGCTGTTTGGGGAGGTACAGCCTTCCCTACCCGGTCCTCCATACAGTTTGGGAACCCGAAGTGGCCCTCAGGCAGAAAGTTTGTCCACCCCGATCTAGGGAGAGAGGGACTGCATGGCTGAGAAGACAAGCCATGCACCGCAGGAGAAGGAACTTGGATGCCCAGAGGACTCTGACCCCTGCCCAAAGAATGCTTTGGAGTGGTGAGGAAACTAAGACAGGGAAATGCATGGAGGATGTTTGTTTGTTTGTTTGTTTGTTTGTAATAGATCTGTGTATCAAGTACAGAGCAATAGTGTTTTCAAATCCTGTGCAAAGACTGAGTTCATGAGCTTGCAACTATTGGTCATGGGTTACACCTATATCATACCCCTGAGGAGTTAATCTGTGACACCAGAGCATCCATATGGCTGGAGTTCTGCAAGAAGGTTTCTTTAAGCTACAGGGAAGTCTGAGTGGTCAGCACTAATTCTAGGGGCTTGGCAGTTGGACTGCACAGTCTAAGCTCTCAGGAGAGGGTGCTAGATAGAGGATTTTCACCCCATGACTATGCCTACAGACAAGCTCCTGACCTCTGTTCAGACTTCAGAGGCTTAAAGTTCACGGAATCCAGTTGATGGCTTCCTCACAGCAGACTGGTGAGTGCCCAAGAGAGTCATTCGACTAGGTTTGTGACCCACCCCATTCCCATTTAGCCAGAATCTAATCAGGATCTCCCTCCTATACAGCAATATGGCAAGGGCACGGTGGTCATGACCTCCTGACACTGGTTCCAGTATTGCCAACTCTCACTATTTTATTACGAGTCTTGCAATACTAGGTGTTTGTCTTTAAGCCCCAACTCCTGACATTTGATTATGTGAAAATCCATTTTCATTAAAATATATACACTTACATTTTATATGTGTGTGTTCCTAGCCCTCAGGGTAGTTGAAAAAAATCTTGAAAACTTCTGAGAACCCCATATCTATTCTGTAGGGGCTGACTGGGAAACTTACACTGTGAAGATCAGAAAGCCTACTACAGTGTGAGACAAGTTTAAAGATAAGACAGTGTCTTGTTTATTTGCATGGGAAGTGGGGGCTGTAAGAAAGTTTCCTCCAGAAATCAGTAATGGCCTTTTCCACGGAAATCTGGAAAATCATTCCTTTTGGCCTTCCTATTTCTTTAATTGCAGTTTTTCAGAAAAAGTCCCACAAAGTTATATTTAGTTCTTAATCATCTTGACAATGAAAGGGTGAGCTCAAGTGTGCATGCAACAAATCATAAAAGATTTCCATAGCACATTCTGTACTCTGCACACATTTACAACAAAGCAGCCCTGGGAACTACCAGGGGCAACATGCAGCCTGAATCTCTTTACCTGTATCTCCCTGAGATCTCTAAACTTCTTGACAGTGTAGCAGAATTAAAATTGCTTGATCTGTTTGAAACTTCTAAGAAATGAAATAAGTTGATTTAGACTTGTATATGAAAGCATCACAGTAAAGACAAAAAGTAAACTGCCTGCTTTAAAAGACAATGAAAAACATATCCACAGTCAGAAGAAAGTCAATCCCAAAATATTCATAGCACTCATTTAATCAAGACACCTCATCTAGTGTCTTGAACCTCTTTAACAGCATGTGTTGTTTCAACAAAGACATACTAATCAAACGTGTTTGAATGTGTTTCACAGTGTAGTTATTAGCCTATGCATTGGTCTTGCAAGATTGAGAACTCTACAAGGGACTTTGGGTCTGTTATCAAAGATGGTATGAAGTGGATTAAAAATGCTATGCTAGTAGAGGACCAAGCATAATGAGACCCTGATCCTGATTGAAGCCTCTAGGTCTACTGTATTACAAATAATAGAAAATTAGAACTTCATGAATTCTTCTTGCAAAGGCTTCATTCACAGAAGCCCAACACTTCAGAGACTGGCACTAGCCAAAAGGTACTTTGATAATATACTTATTCAAAGACTATTTTGTAACTTTTTTTTAATCATCCTTTCCAAATATCTGCTCTCATTGCAACAACCTCTCAAATTCACGTTAATCTACTTGATATTGGTTTTCAGAGGGTCAGTATGATAAGCAGTTCTTGACATTTTTAAACTGTGAGAGATAAATGGAATTATAAAAGAAAAAGGAAACACTGGGAGCTGTACTCCAGCTATCCTTAAAGTTGGATGTGTTTGGGGCTTTGTTCAATCTAGTTCTCAAGTTCTCTTTGTATCAGTTCCTGCTGACTTCATGGTAACAATGCTTTCTATTTTACACTGAATATTACTTTACACTATACACTGTAATAAATATAGCAAGCATAATGACACACATTATATGTAATATACAAACACACAGAGCCAAGACAATTGAGAACCAAGCTATATATTACTACTGAAAAAAACCTAACCAATAGCTTTGTAATGAGAACTTGATGTAATTCCTGTGTTATTTGTTTCCAGGAAGAGACAGCAATATGCACAAGACAGTTTTCCCTTTAAATTTGCTAAGAGCTAGACACTGCCCAAAAACCCCATGCTCAGCAGCCTCAAGGGATCAATGTAACTAAGTCATGACTGGCCTTGTGAATCTAATGGCAAAAACCTGCAACACTGTTTTATCAAAAAGCAGCCCGTCGCGGCGTGCTCTATTCCTATTTGGGGAGAAAATGATTTACTCTTAAATCAAGATTCATCACTTTTAATCTATAGTTTTATGTAAGAATAAGTCTGCTGTTTACTCACAGCCTGGAGACAATATAAGAAGCCCACAATACAGACTCCCTCTGGTCACTCTAACAGTGCCTTTACACCTGTTCAACAGGCACTGCTCTCATTAGGTCCAAGAGTGGGTGAGGGGTAACTATCTCCACACTCATAGTAACTTAGAATCTGGCCTTATTTTGCCAAACTCCTACAATCTCAGGCTGTGTAATTTAATCTAAAGGCATTTTTCCTTTCTGCCTTTGAAATTAAACAAGTATTTTATATTATGAGACACACAGAGAATGAATTCCAGGCATTAGAGTGCTTTTTGTTCTCTAACATAGCCAGAACTTAGAGTATGCTGCCATGACAGATGGTGTCTCCAACAGATCCATTAGGAAAATTTCCAGTGATTTATTCACCACCCTTTTCAGCTCACAATCCATCTAAGATAATAAAATAGTGTGGCTAGCATTCAGCTTTTCTATGCTTTACTGAAGCCAAAACCAGCCATTTGGATGAGACATTAAGGGAACAATCACACAAAAACAAGCAGAACACAAGAAGAATTAAGGTTCACCAATTCCCATCCCCTGTAGTTACAGGAAATCCATCATGAAGAACATGCTCACGTCATCCTGTAATAGGCACTTCATGCTCAATGCTTCAGAGAAAGGGGAAAAAATCACTAAGGCCCCAGCCAATATGCCTTGGGCAAAATCTCAAATGTGGAAATCAGTTAATTACATGCACATGACCAAGAACTGCCACGACCAAACTATCTAACCCCTTTCATACTCTGAGAGAACATTAACAGCCAAATAAACTGTAAAAATTTTAATAGGGGAAATTAAGAGTGACAGAATCTTTTCCAGTTCCTGCTGGACCAATATCACTCTCTGGGTGAGTCATGTGAAAGGGAAGAACTTGTATTGCTCTTTCTACCCCTTTACCCGCACTGTAGCATCTCAGAAGGCTCCATATGGGACTGAAAGAATTAGCCATCCTTGTTTCTTTTATTAGCCAAGGCAGGTGGAAAGGGATGAGTTTAAAAGGTGACCTGGAGTGAATTGGGTGGCAAAACCCTATGAACTTCACATAGCAGAGATTAATGTCTTTAGCCTCATGGAGGTGAGAACACTTCCTACCCTTATCAGCCTTGTCACACAGAGTAAGGGAGCCCCTAAACACAGATACATGGATAACATCCTCTGTAAAAATGGAACAAGATGTATTTAAAATTCTCTAGGTCACTTACTGAACTTGACTAAAGGATGAAACTCTCTTTGCTATCATAATATGTAACAAAATTACATGGAGCCACTACAATGCACGGGAGGCATTTGTGAGAGTATCACAACAGGAAATGATTCCATGATTTCACTCACCCAAATTAACGGGCTTGTATCACAGATACAAAGACAAAACATCCAAGTTTCATTCTAAACTTACCATACTTTTCAAAATTTAGACTCTGAGGCATACTATATCAATTAGAGATATCAATTCAAAATTC
This sequence comes from Trachemys scripta elegans, assembly GCF_013100865.1. Lineage (NCBI taxonomy): Eukaryota > Metazoa > Chordata > Testudines > Emydidae > Trachemys > Trachemys scripta. The sequence continues at coordinate 79,298,302 of NC_048302.1, read as the reverse complement.
TGCAACACAGTTTGTTCCCAATTTTGGTGTTGCTTTTTTAAAATCATAATGTCTTTGTGAACTGGAAAGATTTTTGTGGTGCTCAAGCTTCAGATCGAGAAGTGAAATAATTCAGACTCCCCAGGTTATGGGACCCACTGAGGTAGGAGAGATTCACAGTAGTCACAACAGTCCTGGACAATTAATTTAATACAAAAAACTCAGAATGCTCCTAAAACCAAAAAGGATCTTCTAAGAACCAGTATCAGGATCTTATATTGTGGCAAGAGTAATCAACTGATCCAGTTTTAATCTTTTTGTTATCTGCATTTAGGAATTTTTAAATCTGCATGGAATACTGATCTGTAAATTAAGAAATGTGATTATCATTGTGCAGATGGATTTCTGGAGTGACCTTTTCATTTGCATGTTAATGTGTCCCAACCGTCACAGGTGTTCTCAAAGATGCATGATCAACTCAAAGCAAAAAAAGTAAACGGAAAATAAGCAAAGGATTAGTTATTACCAGTACTCTAAGTGAGTATAGTGAGAGCAAAAATGCCATGACCTAACCCAAAAACAAAGATCCAGTTGAAATGGACATAATTATAAACAGGAAATAAGGCATCCAAAGCAAAAAAAGTCAGAATTTTATAGCACCAGAAAGGAGGAAACTACAGTTTGAATATTTCCCCAATTTCAAATAGGAGGCCTTTTGTTAATCAAGACTTGAGTATTGTGATAACTAAAAAATAGTAACGAAAAAGTCTCCAACTTCTTTTTAACTGGACTAAAAGGAAAGACAGTTGATATCTAACTTTTCTTCTAGACAGAGCTCACATTGTGCTCAAAAGTCAGAGTGACAAACTACAGTAGCACACTCAGAGAACACAGCCAAGAGTGTCAGAAAGCCAAGAGACATGGACCATTATTGAGAAACAAGTAACATGCAAATATTCTGGAACTGAAATTAAAGGCCAACTGAGAGAATTTTATATATACACCCCACTGCAGGTACATAAAAATCACCTGTTTATTTTCTTTTTTTTAACCCTGCAACAGTGACCACCAGTAAATCTCTTTGGCTTCGCTTGTTGTGTACTGGGGAAAATTCAGGCTGACACCTGCCAGTAAAACACTAAGACTGTCTGCTCAGGAAGACAGGGAAAGTGGTAATATATAGACTGGTCATTGGCACAGAGAAAGAAGTCTTTTCTCTGGAGCAATATCAGAAACAGACCTGTGGACGTCATTGTGGGCAAAGAGCACAAATGGATATCACTGTGAGCAAAATAACCTGAAGGTACAAAGTCTCATCACACGAGCCAAAGAATATTTCAATTAGAGTAATTTTAAAAGCAATTTTCTGAAGTAGACAGGCACAAATGTGCCTAATTTTCAAGTTTATATTGTAGACTCAGATCAAGGAATGTATATGCATATGGCCAGTTAAAAGTACAGCTAGCCATTTTCAAGTATCAGATTGAGTGCAATCAAGGTATTAAGAGGAGAATACCTTATAGTACCCAGCGCGTATAAAGAGAGCTCTCTCAAAGAAAAGACTCGTAATAGGAGAAAAACCTGGCCCAACAACTTGACTAAGAGAGACTTTTGATAGAGAGGAACCATGGGGCTTTGCTTCCTGATACCAGAGGAGAGAGAGAGAGGGGAAAAAAAGATTATGGCATTAACACTTGCACTTTTCTGGAAAGAATGTACATGGCTTTTTGTCGTCATTCCAAATCCTGCTAGTCTCATGGAACCCTCAGAGATTACTCACGTACCTTCCTGCATGGTGACCAAAGAACAGGAGTATAAACAGAGTGATGAAGCTGACCTAGTTGAAAAAGAAACATGAGTGTTTCCTTTCCCCCCAAGTGCCCAAAAGCGTAGCAGGTGTCTCACAATCAACAGTAAAGACTATATATGTTACTTATATGTTGCCTGTCTTTACTGTTTCTCTCTCTCAATTGTAAGCTCTTTATTGCCTCAAGGCAGTTCATCCAAAAGGAAAGAAAGTGACAAACAGAAAATGCTACTAAAATACTGGGAGGACAGGGGATAAACATTCATGTTTGCTTTACCTGGCATTGGCTGCTTTAAGGTCACAGAAGTGTGTGAGTAAAGTTTTCACTACATCACTGCAGACAACTTTCACTACATCCATGTGACTCAGCCTCTGTCGCAGCTGCTTGGCGATTTCCCAGAAATCTTCAGATAGCAGGTGGTATAGCTGTCCTTCATCTTTGCTGAGGTGCCCATACCAGGACAGAATGTAATCTCTGTAGCTGTAGTCAAACACTAAAAGGAGAAACAAAACAATAAATAGCAACATCTAATACATGGAAAACACACAGGGATAGTACAAAAACAATTAGTTCAGGAATAGGTTGCATATCTTCTCCTTTGGGTTTTAAATTCTCTCTCTCTTCAAAGAAAGAAAGGGTAGCAATGTTATATTAAACAAATCTGATCCTAAGAGAGATTACCAGAGGTCACCATGCAAAACCCTTAAGTGGATTTGGTCAGACAGTCAGGTTATTGAAATCTCAAACAGATACCTGTATCACAAAACATGGATTTTATTATATGAACTACTACATTATTTGCATCTCCCAAGTCTGCTGAGGACTGACACAATTTGTTCTTTATACATGCATGTAAACAACCTCGATTTCAAAGACACATTTAAAAAACATGTAGAGGCAGCATTTCCCCCACCCCCCCCAGGTGAAGGACAGTGTTGAACCACATTATAAGATCATAGTAGTTAGAGAAAGGAAATCACTATTAGAATATGTTAAGGAGATACCATAAACTTGAAAAATTAAACATTTACCTAAGTCTGAACCAGGGATCAGCAACCTTTGGCCCGTGGCCCGCCAGGGTAAGGACCCTGGCGGGCCGGTTTGTTTACCTATCGCGTCCACAGTTTCGCCGCGGTTCGCCGTCCCAGGCCAATGGGGGCTGCGGGAAGCGGCGCAGGCCAAGGGATGTGTTGGCCGCCGCTTCCCACAGCTCCCATTGGCCTGGGACGGCGAACCGCGGCCAGTGGGAGCTGCAATCGGCTGAACCTGCGGACGCAGCAGGTAAACAAACCGGCCTGGCCCGCCAGGGTGCTTACCCTGGCGGGCCGCGGGTCAAAGGCTGCCAATCCCTGGTCTGAACTATAGTTATAAGCAACCGCTAAGATTACGATAAATGAAAGTAATTAGGAAAAACTTTTTGTCAGTATTTTGACAGTCTTTGTGTATAGCTAGTTTCACTATTTTGCTGATGGTCATTTAGGCTTGAAGTGTTATACACTAGTCATCACTGCTCTGGAGGAAGCTCAAAGAAGCCTGCATATCAGTTGTGACCACAGATGTAAGCAAGATACAAAATGAAAGTCTGTAACAGTCACAGTGATAACTAAATAACAAGGGGGGAAAGGGAGAGAAGAGTGTGTGAAATTGAATTTTATGGAAATTTTGTTCCATAAGAAATTTCAAAATTTTGACTTTTTGTTCTGATTTGGGATGAAAGGAAATTTTGAAGTGTCAGAATTTCCCATTACACAGAACATAAGAGTTCTACCCAGCTCTAATTTAAGAGGCTTTTCTGAGTACCTGAGCATACTATATATATTAATGAATTTAGCCACACACCTTCTGAGGTAGGTATTATTATTATTCCCATTTTACAGGTGGGATTTGAGGCACAGAGATTAAAGGTCTTTCCCCTGGTCAGACAGGAAGACTGAGGAACAATCTGAGTCACACAATCCTATGTTTTAACCACAAGACAATCCATCCTCTCTATTTTATATGGAATAAAAGACTTTCATGGAAAGATATTAAACGTATACCTAGTATTCTCGACTAATATCTGGCCCATCAAATACAACAAAAAGAAAAAAAAAGAGAAAAAGAAAGTACATTACAGTGAAACCTGCCTTAAACAACCACTCAAGAGCCTGACAACAATGGTTACTCAAAGATGGAGGCCTTCTGATAAAGGTTTAAGAACGGTCCTCAGTACATGCGAGGATAATTTGGGGTAATATAAGGGATTCTGACTGATTAGGGTAATTTCAGATACATTGTTCTACCATGACAATGTGCGCTTGTGTAAGTAACTATACTCTTGTCGCTGTTACTTCTTTCGTTCCTCAACCATCCTCCTCTTACTATTTCTGAAATTTGATTGTAAGCTCTTCAGGACAGGGCTCTTTTCTTCTAGTAAGACAGACACCCAACACTTTTAGGGTGCTGTAAAATAACAGTAGTGCAATGTGTTGTGGTATTTGTGGTCACTGTTTGTAACAGGCAATGTCTCACTTCTTGTTCTGAACCATGTGTGAGAATTCTCTTGTAGATGCATTTCTCTGTCCCAGAATTAACACAATGGGTCAAAGTATTGTATTCTTCAGGAACCTTCTGCCTTTGAGGCAGAGTCGTAGTAGTGAAGAGCGATGGCTACGTTTCCCTACGTACATAACTATAAAATACGAGAAACACTACCCCCTTCTAATACCCTAAAGTATACTCGCTTTCAAAAAGAAGGGGCATTAGTCCTTAATTCGCCATTACCCTCATGGCAAAACCTTTCTAAAATGAACTTGGGATCCTAGTTTTCTCCACAATCAAAAGAATTCACAACATTCACTTTCTCCTTGTATTTACAGCAATTCGTCACAACATTCAAATGTACAACAATGCTGATCTCTACAGTATTTTGAGAGCAGAATTTTTATAAACATTACTATCTAAATGACTCAAAAGAACATAGAAATAAATAAGTCAACAGTATATTTAACACACTAGATATTTGTCACTATCTCTCCCCCCAAAACAAGCTGTTTAAAACCATCTTCAAGTCACATTAAAAAACATTCAGTTTTTCCTTTTCTCTGTTAGATCTCTATCAAACAGATGCACAAGGAGGATAGTGGAAAATTCTGAATATGTAAAATTGTACCCTCCCAGAGGATTTATTTTTACATTTAAAAGGGTGCATTCTAATATTGTTTTTATTGCATGTTAGAATTTTTTGTATGTTCCTCTATAGCAGGGGTTCTCAACCTTTTACTTTCTGAGCCCCCCTATCCTCTCCTCACATGCCCCCACGGCCCACCTGTGCCACAACAATGTTTTTCTGCATACAAAAGCCAGGGCCAGCATTGGGGGGTAGCAAGCAGGGCAATTGACCAGGGCCCCATGCCACAGGGGGCCCTGTGAAGCTAAGTTGCTCAGGCTTCGGCTTCAGCCCTGGGTGGCGGGGCTTGGAACCCCAGGCTTCAGGCCCCATGCAGTGGGGCTTCAGCTTTTTGTCCTGGGCCACAGCAAGTCTAATGCCGGCCCAGCTTGGCAGACCCCCTGAAACTTGCTCAGGGCCCCCCAGTGGACCTCAGGCCCCTGGTTGAGAACCACTGCTCTATAGCCTAAAGCAATGTCTTATAAATTTTAGTGTTTCTAAAGCACATTGGATCTTCATCTAGCTTGATTCAAAGCCCCCTGAATTCAATGAAAAAGACTAACAATGACTTCAACAGGCTTTGGATCCAGTCCATAGTTGTCTGCAACATCGAGAGTGATGTTACTTTTTGTTTATCTCTTGTAAAAAAAATTGTGCCTCAAAAATTATCAAAGGTTCTGTGCTTGCTCACATTTTACATCGATCAAACTCTGCCAAGTTATCATTTCTCTTTAGCACTATAAATATTACTATTGTGTACATAATTAAGATTATCCAGGTACTCTTTTTCTAGCCAAGAGCTGTTAGTTATGGGTTTAAGAACACCCCAAATAGCTGAAAACCATGTTTATCCAAGTTGAGTCTTGCTTTAATGTTGTCTCTAAATTACCTGCCTTTTTAAGTATAGTAACAAATAAAAAAGGTTTTCAAAACCTATGTCCATAGAAAACTATTACTTAAAAAAAAAAAAAAAAAGTCAATGCACCAGCTCTTTTTAGTGCACTAGCTCAACCCTATTTTTGGTTTGGATGTTATGCTTCCCCACATTGTCTTCCACCCACATTTTGGACTGTTGTGTTAGTGGTTGAGAATCAGCCAGTGAGAGACTAGAGAAAAAAGGTCTATAATTAGTAGGGAAACTAGTCTTTTCATTGATAAGATGAATGAAGTGCAAACAAAACAATCAGTATCAATGGTAAAGGCTGAAAAATCATTTCAATGTTAATGATCCAAGGTATTATTAACTAACAAAGTCTTATAGAGATAGGCATACTTACAAAAATGTCAGCATTTTGGGGTTGAAGAGCATTTTTCCTGTTAACAAGGACAATAATTTTCCTTGTTATTATGTATATAGTTTAGTTCTTGTTCTCATTTTGAACACATAGCACACAGTATTTTATTTTAATATCTAACAAGCTTGTTTTGTAATTTTCCCTCACCTTGTTTCTGTTACTTGTAACAATAATCTGTAATTAAGGATGGAAGAAAGCAATCTAAAGAGTTTGTCTTCATGCTATTATATTAGAGACACAAGATGGGTGAAGTAAAAATTTTTACTGGACTAACTTGCAGTAGTTCTGATCTGAAGAAGAGCTTGGGTAAGCTCAAAAGCTTGCCTCTCTCACCAACAGAAGTTGGTCCAATAAAAGATGATATCTCACCCACCTTGTCTCTCTAATATGCTGGGACCAATATGGCTACAGCACTGCACACATGCTACTACTTGTCAGAGGAGATCAGGAGACAACTTAGCCCTGAGTACTGATTATAAATAACGCAAGATTTAGTTTCTGACCGCATATGACTACACTGAAGCTGGGAGCTGTGATTCCCAGTGCAGGTAGACAGACTTGTGCTAGCTCCACCTGAGGTAGTGCACTAAAAAGAGCAATGTGGATGTTGCAACACCAGCTCTTTTTAGTGAACTAGCTCAAGCTGAGCTAGCACAAGTCTGTCTACCCACATTGGGAATCACACCTTTCAGGGGCAGTGTAGACATTAGATACCTAATTCTTTTGTTATGCTTGGCTTTGGGGTGAGATGACACTGGCCAAACCAAATGTAACTATTAGTTATTAGCATGTTAGTATGGCAGAAGATACATCTCAGTACTGTAAGACTTTTTTTTTTTTTAAGAAGATATTAAAATTAGACTGATGCCTGAACTGATACTGAAAATAATAATAAAATGAACTACAACCAAGCAGTATCATCACTGGTGTATTAGTTGGGAGGACAGAAAAAATTGTGAGATGAAATTTAAACTAGTTGCCAAAGTAAGGGAAACGTAAGTGGACACTATACAAAAAGCCATCATAGAAGAAGGAATGAAGTTAGGGTGACCAGTTAGCAAATGTGAAAAATTGGGATACTTTTTTTGGGGGAATGGGGCGTAATAGTTGTGTATATAAGAAAAAGCCTCTAACATTGGGACATCTGGTCACCCTAAATGAAGAAGCTATAATAAAATGGTGGGTGGAATACAAAAATATAATGCTGCACAGGATATGTGGTCATGAGAGACAGAGGAGATGCTCAGGAAATAGTGGCAATAGTGTAACACTGGTCTACAATTTTTGAGAAGTTGTCTGCTTCAGAGATAAAATGTGCTATTTATTATGTATTTTGATGTGCTGAATTCAAATATGACAATTAAATCAACTGATTGGCTACTGTTTCTAAGATATTTAAGTTTTTACATTTTATGTCTATGTATATTGTGTAGATAGGTTTACAATTTATGATTAAAACTAGGTCTTTTCATGTGTTTATGGTTGCTTTACATGATATTATTTCACCCGTCCTGTTTATGGAACACTTTAAAAATCAGCAAAAGGGTTATATAAATAAAATTTATTATGAGACAAAAGGCAAAAAACTATTCTGTACATAGTTTAGTCCTATTCAGTGTCTACTCGGCGCTTCTTGGCTTGTCTCTTGTATTCATTAAATGGAGCATCTCTTCTCACTGTCCAGCAATAGTCTGCAAGCATTGATGGGCTCCATTTGCCCTGATAGCGTTTCTCCATTGTTGCAATGTCCTGGTGAAATTGCTCGCCGTGCTCGTTGCTCACTGCTCCACAGTTCGGTGGAAAAAAATCTAGATGAGGGTGCAAAAAATGTATCTTTAGTGACATGTTGCAACCAAGGCTTGTGTATGCCTTGAGGAGGTTTTCCACCAACAACCTGTAGTTATCTGCCTTGTTGTTTCTGAGAAAATTTATTGCCACTAACTGGAAGGCTTTCCATGCCGTTTTTTCCTTGCCACGCAGTGCATGGTCAAATGCATCATCTCGAAGAAGTTCACGAATCTGAGGACCAACAAAGACACCTTCCTTTATCTTAGCTTCACTTAACCTTGGAAATTTTCCACGGAGGTACTTGAAAGCTGCTTGTGTTTTGTCAATGGCCTTGACAAAGTTCTTCATCAGACCCAGCTTGATGTGTAAGGGTGGTAACAAAAATCTTCCTTGATTCAACAAGTGGTGGATGCTGAACACTTTTCCTCCCAAGCTCCAATGACTGTCTGAGTGGCCAATCTTTCTTGATGTAGTGGGAATCTCTTGCATGACTATCCCATTCACAGAGAAAACAGCAGTACTTTGTGTATCCAGTCTGCAGACCAAGCAAGAGAGCAACAACCTTCAAATCGCCACAAAGCTGCCACTGACGTTGGTCATAGTTTATGCACCTCAAAAGTTGTTTCATGTTGTCATAGATTTCCTTCATATGGACTGCATGACCAACTGGAATTGATGGCAAAACATTGCCATTATGCAGTAAAACAGCTTTAAGACTCATCTTCGATGAATCAATGAACAGTCTCCACTCATCTGGATCGTGAACGATGTTGAGGGCTGCCATCACACCATCGATGTTGTTGCAGGCTACAAGATCACCTTCCATGAAGAAGAATGGGACAAGATCCTTTTGACGGTCACGGAACATGAAAACCCTAACATCACCTGCCAGGAGATTCCACTGCTGTAGTCTGGAGCCCAACAGCTCTGCCTTACTCTTGAGTAGTTCCAAATCCCTGACAAGGTCATTCAGTTCACCTTGTTTTATGAGGTGTGGTTCAGAGGAGGAGGATGGGAGAAAATGTGGGTCCTGTGACATTGATGGTTCAGGACCAGAAGTTTCATCCTCTTCCTCGTCTGACTCAAGTGAGAATGATTCTGGTGCATCAGGAACCGGCAGTCCTTCTCCGTGGGGTACTGGGCATATAGCTGATGGAATGTTTGGATAATGCACAGTCCACTTTTTCTTCTTTGACACATCTTTCCCAACTGGAGGCACCATGCAGAAGTAACAATTGCTGGTATGATCTGTTGGCTCTCTCCAAATCATTGGCAATGCAAAAGGCATAGATTTCCTTTTCCTGTTCAACCACTGGCGAAGATTTGTTGCACAAGTGTTGCAGCATATGTGTGTGGCCCCCCTCATGTCCTGATCTCCAGTTTTGCAGCAAAAATAAAGATGATAGGCTTTCTTAACCATAGTGGTTATACTGCGCTTTTGTGATGCAAAAGTCACTTCACCACAAACATAGCAGAAGTTATCTGCACTGTTCACACAAGTACGAGGCATCTCTGCTCACTTTGGCTAAACAGAAATGTGTCCCTTTGCAAAATCAAACACTGACAAATAAGAGAGCACGACACTGTATGATTTCTAGAGCTGGTATAGGGCAATTTGTTCAACAGAGTGATGTAAGCTTCATTATGATTGCATCATCCATGACTTCTAGGAATAACATGATGCAATTCATATCATGTATGACGCAATACCAGCTTCAGATTGCATCATTCATTGTTTTGCCTAAAAAGCAAGTACTGTCGAAACCCAGTCATAGATTTATTCATGGATCCAGTCAAAGATGTATTTTAGTCATTTCTGGTTTAAATTGAGATCCCTTCCCTTTATAACTCACTTACCCTCCGCCATTCCCAAGTCAAGGGTCATATATACTGACCCAATAGCATATCTTGAAAACTAGAGCCAATCAACAATTTTAAGCATCATTTTCGCTCTCAGTGACCCAGAATTAGTAAAGTTTGACTACATTTATTTCAGAAGCATTTTTGCTGTAGAGCAGTATAATCAGAACAAAGAAAATGGGAAAAGCACATGTAGAGTGATTTTAAACCATCAGCCAAAACATGGTCAGAAAGTTAAAAGAAATAAAGTCAATTAATCCTTGATGGATGCAGGCTATTTAGCAACTACCAGTAATAATACACCTTGGATGAACTTTATATAATATAAATCATGTAGAATAAATTACTCAAAATTAAAGGAAGAGGCTGGATTCTGTTTTCACATCAGTGTAAACCAGGAGTGGTTTCACTGAAGTTACACTGATACAATTCTAAAATGTTAAGATCAATCTGTAGTGAAGGAGTGTATCAGAGGTCATGATTCTAGCTCAGTGAAACATGGAGCTGAAGAAGTAAGGTTTTTTTTACCCATGAAAGCTTATGCCCAAATAAATCTGTTAGTCTTTAAGGTGCCACCGGACTCCTGGTTGTTTTGTGGATACAGACTAACACAACTACCTCCTGATACATGGAAGTTAAGTGTATCTATCACCTTGTTATAAGTCTATGTATATTACATCATGCACCTGCACACATCATGTTTCAGATTGTAAATTCTTTGGGACAAGGATAGTCTGTCTTGGGGTATTGTACAGCATCGGCACATTATCAATATTACACAGAAGCAAATAGAAATTTAAAGAGTGGGCTTTCTATCTTGAGTCCATTATATCCAAAATATTGTTTTTGTGGAACAAGACATAATAGCCTTAAACATATGTCTTAAAAACAACACAACAACGAATTTAACACTTTTAATCTTTTTCAAATATTATTTTAAATGAACAATATATACATTTGGTATTTAACAAAAGTGTTTCTACAACTGTACCTACTGCTGTATTTCAGTGCCATTACTCTGATTATAATCAAGGATCTTATTTAAGTATTGTGGACTAAGAATAATCCATCAGGAAAGAAACCTCCAGTTTTTACTGCTTAGTGAAAAGCAAGGGTTATTTATGTCCTTTTTAAAAGGCAGGAATATTTATTTTAAATAACTACATGTGGTAGCAGGAGACGTGATGACTTCATATTTGGAATCTGGAGTTAATACATTCTCTGAAACATTCAGTGATAACTGGTTCCCAAAGTTGTTTGAGGTAGAGGTTACGCAGGAGTTTAAATATAGCAATCTTAATTGTATTACTGTCAGTAGTCTTGTTTAAAATAATTTGTTGATGAACACACCTTTTACATGTAAAAAATACATGCAGAGTTAGTGGGATTAATTCTGAAATCCAAATTTCATAATTATGCCATAGGGCAAGGATTATGTCCCTTCCATGTTCAGATGGCAGATCAGTCCCTCCTCACCATAAAAAAAAAAAAAAAAAAAAAAGCAGCACATTTTTTGTTTGAGTCATCCTGCTCACATGTATTCTGGGTTTTATAGATAAACTCAGGCACTTTCCAGAGATAGGATATGCTTACATTTAAAGGTATCTATGTTGGAATGAACGTTGCAGGGAGAAGTGGAAGTGAGAAGATAAGAGGGTTGGCTTAGTTAGTAATTTACCTAGGTCTGAGGAAAGTAAGACAAAAATATGATAATTTTGCATTCCAAAATTCAGAACACTTTTTCAATTAACAGCTATTTCATAAGCAGTGTTGTTACAGTATTCGGTCCAGAATCAGGAAAGCAAAACATTTAAGCACATGGTTACCTTTAATTCAGCTGTGCTGAACAGGGATGGTCTTAAGGAGGTACTTAAGTGCTTTGTTGAATTAAGGCCTTAGATTTCAGGGAACAAACCAAATTATTTCGGCATGCTTGTATAGTACATGCTGTGGTCCTTGTTCCACTGTGCGACATTCAGAAACCCTAGGATCTGACAGACCATTAAACAGTCTCATGGTAGCAATGCTGCCTGAAAATAAATAAATTTTGTAACATCCTTTGAATACACCTTAGCAGAAATAGGAATACGCTATTGTATGTAAAATATTCCCATTTTAGATTTTTAGGCACCTATTATGCAAACATTTATACACATGCTTAACTTTAAGCTCAAGTAGTGCTAAATGAATTTGATAAGACTATTAACACATATAAATTTAAGTATGTGCATAAGTGTTTGCAGGATCAGGCCTTACTTTGTAAAATACTGTATATGAAAGAGAACAAATAAAGAAGCACAAAATAGACAGACAAGATTTCATGTCAGTAAAGCTATTTCCCTTGACAAACTGGATGCAGTCTCCATGGCATTTTAGATTACCAAAAAATTGTTTGAACTTGTATGCTAGCATGGTTCAATGTTCTCAGTACATTCTTTTCTACATATGATAGAAAAATATATTTAAAAGAAAAAAAGATTCCCTTCTCCAGTTCCAGACTGGTATACCACTTTGAATGACACATCAAAAGCACTTTGTTTCTGACACTGACAATATACAAAGTTGCAAAAATACATTTTCGCACTACCCTTACATGCTTACTTAGACTATGTGCAAAAAGATTTAGTTATCCTCCTTTATTTTGCACAGGTTAACCAACTAGTTTAAAAATATTTTAATTCAATTAATGTAATTTCAAAGTCCCAGCTTGTATATTATCACTATTTATTTTACATTTTATATACTAAAATATTAGTAAGTGTGTTTTGTGATCCACAATCCATTTCATATAGATTACAGCAGCTGGGAGGAAGTGTGAAACCGTGACTGCAGGTTTCATTTTGATGGGATGAATTGCACTAAATAGGAAGACCAACGTTTACAGGAGTCAGTGTAGGACTAGTTGTTCTGAGGGAGTGAATAGAGAACTTTTAAGTTTTGCTTATAAGCCTAGCAGAAATCAATTAAAGCCTCAATTTTTAAAAATGACTAGCAATTTGGAGTGCTTCAATTTTTGGGTGCCCAATGAGAGATACCTTTAAAGAAAAAAAAAAAAAGAGGAATTCAGACTAATTAGTCATTTGGAAACTTGCCAGATAAGCCTTTCCAGTGCACAGAGATTAATGTGGGTAAAATTTTATGGCTTAAGTCTATATAAGTTCATTATACCATACGATATTTCTTAGAAATAAAATGGGAAATCCTCAGACCAGTCGTGGTCAACTTTAAATTTAAAAAGTTGATACTGTAGGTAACATAACAGTCAAAAATAGATAAAGACAGCCTTAACTCTGACCTTTTACATTAATTTCATAGAACAGTAGCTGAATAATGTGTCTAATAGCGATGATATTTTAACTAAGAAAGCTACACTAATAGGTTGTCAGTATTATTTTAAAAATGAAACAAAGTTGGGAATAATAAAAATGAATGGGATCATTATTATGGAGGCAATGATAGGGCCTCCATAGTTAATGCTGCAACAAGATTTTGCTTTGACATATAGCATATTGAAACAAAATTCATTTGAAACAGAAGGGTTACCTTGACCTCTAACAAAGAAAGGATGACTTATTAAAGGGTACCTTATTGTGTGCTACTTTGTAATAAACAAAAAGAGCCTTTTGTTTGTGATTTCACCTTAGGGGGGAAAAAATTATAATTTAGTACATTACAAGGCACTATTAACATTGAACGTGGGGAGGAAAGGTAAGAAGGGAAGCAAAGATGAACTATTTGGGGGCAAGTGGAAAATTTGACCTGAGTGATGGAATTATCAGATCTACTGTCACTTTATTAGTTTGTTCCTTACAATTTTATAGATACTGTATATCCAGTCTCAAGAAAACTTGAGATACTGCAGAGATTTATTTATTGCTGTTTGCTTTTCAATTACAATACTTCATGATGTGTTTAAAGAAGAAATCAGTCTCTGGCCCAGTTTTACAGAGAAACATGCTAAGATGATATGAAATCTCAAAACTAGAGAGTCCATCTAGCTCACACCAGCACCACACCCACAAGCCCAAGTGCACCTGCTTTCTGTTCAACATTATCACACAGCTATACAAAGGACTGGACTAAGGATTTCTGAGATTATCAACAGGTTTCTTAGGGGTATACCCAGCCATAACTCACAAATTTTACAAAGACACGATATGGGAGATGATAGGCAAAGCATCTTTAAGTCCCCCTTCAATCTCCAGCTGCAGAAGTAGAGATCAGCTACTTGTTAGTTTTAAGTTTAATGATCAGTTTACAATTGCAAGACTGCCTTTCTCTACTTAAAGTGCCTCATCCTCACCTTTTAGGCCATACATAAATATAAGGGAACAGGGTCGGCCACTTTCTGATGCCCCCTCAAGGCCAGAAATTACTTTACAGTACCCTGTCTCTATTTTCCCCCACTTCAGGGCCCCCCTTCAGAACTGCACACCACCAGTCCAATGGTAACTTAAAACATTCTCCTCCTGTGGTCCCATTTATTTAGTCCTTACAAAGTCTTCAGTGTCTGTCTTCCTGAGCTAGGGGGTCCCCAGTCCTCCTTCCCAGACCTAGGTCCCAATTCCATCACCACTCCCAGGGTTCACCTGGCTGGAATTCAGCCTTCAGGCTCTGACTTCCAAACTGCCCCTGTGTTTCCTCCTAGCTGCAGCAACTCCTCTGGTTCCAGTCTTCCCTGCAGGAGCCTTTCCTTGCTCTCTCTGTGGTCTCTGCCACAACTTCCTAGATTCCCCCTCCGCCTGCAGCTTCCTAGTGCTCTTACAATGGAAATCACCTGATTGCTATCTTTACCCATCAGGATAGCCTGGCCCCAGGCCAGGCCTCCTTCCCTTAGGATAAGCCACTCTGTTACAGTAACTCTGTCTACACCTCTGGTCTCATTGCCTCTCACTCCCCTTCCCCCACACTTCTTAATCCCCAGTCTTTACTGCTTTCATCTCCTTCTCCCATTGTTGTCTTTGCACCTACAGCCTGCAACCAACTCCCACTTTTACTGCTAAGCACCCTCCCTCTGCCCTCCCTTCCTTGAAACTTATTTCTCTAAGGCATTTATTCTATCTCTACATCCCTCCCTTACATGAATTACTGCTCTGATTCATCTATCTCAGCTTGTGAGCTCTTTGGGATAAAGAGCACATCTTACTCTGGGTTTGCAAAAATACAATACATTTATGATGTTATACAAATAAGTGATTACTAAAAAGAAATATAATTAAACTAATCTTCCTCAGCACTCCACAGCCCAAGAGCCCTCTAATTGTCTTATGAACCATTTCCAATACACAATTTTCCCCTCTCAATTTTCAAAAAAAAAATTATGATTCAATATATAGCAATAACATTTGTATAGAAAAACCTAAATCCTAATATATAGGTAGCTGTTAATCAGTACTATTTTTGAGCTAGTGTACAATCCTCCAGGCATTACAATGTGAAGTTAAAAAGCATCCATCTGATCAAATCCCAAAGGTTCCACATCAGAATTATGTTGTCAAAAAGAGAGAGAGAGAGAGAGAAGAATAGAACAAACACTGACACTGTTTAATTTCTGGGGGAAGATGGAGAGAAAGCATGGGCATAATAGCTCTTGGTAGCTCATAATCGTTTCCTGAAGACAGAACCTATCACAGCTGCTTACAAATATGCTTAAAATTTGAAGTTTGTGTATAGATACAGATACAGGTAGCAAACAAATGTTAGCCCTAGCAGAGATCATTTGAGGTTTATTACAGCTAGTTTAACACCACTGAAGAAGAGCTCTGTGTAAGCTCTAAAGCTTGTCTCTCTCACCAATAGACGTTGGTCCAATAAAAGATATTATCTCCCCCACCTTGTCTCTCTAACGCTCAAATCTGTAATTCAGCTAAGTATCCTGGTTGCTCAGGATGTTGCAGAATTGGGTCCAATACTGCTTCCAACTGTTTTCTCAGTAAATGTAATGAAGCCAGCTCAGACCCTTTGTGTGTACAACCATATCACTAGCTCTTTGTGCCTTTCTTGAGATGTTATGAACACCTAAAGCTCCTGTTTCAATCACTGGAAGTATCTGATGCCTGGTGCCTCTCAGTGCCTGGTCCTTTGTGTTCCAATTGTTCATGAACAACTGTATGTGCTGTCTGCATACGCTATTAACAGGCAGCATACAAATGAGCATTAATAGTCCTTAATTTTTCATTCATAGATTACAAGGTCAAAAGGGACCACTCTGACCTCCTGTGTAACCATGAATTAGAGCATCTCTCTCAGAAAAACATCTATTCTTGATTTAAAAATTTACAGTAATGGAGAATCCACCACAGTCCTTTGTAAATTGTTCCAATGGTTAATTAACCTCGCAGTTAAAATTTTGCACCTTATTTCCAACCTAGATTTATCTAGCTTAAACTTCCAGACTTTGGATCTTGTTATATCTTTGCTAGCTTAATGGAGAACAGAAATTTGATAATAGAGGGCTCTTCAAAGTACATATAGACTGTGATTGAGTCACCCCTTAACCTTCTCTTTGATAAACTAAATAGATTGAGCTCTTTCAGTCTCTCATATAATGCAGGTTTTCCATTCCTTTAGGCTTTTCTCTGAACCTTTTCAAATTTACCTACATCCTTCTTTAATTGTTGACACCAAAACAGGACACAGTATTCCAGCAGCTGTCAACCACTGCCAAATACTGAGGTAACAACCTCTTTACTCCTACTCAATATTCCCCTGTTTATGCATCAGATCAGATTAGCACTTTTGGCCACAAGATCGCACTAGGAGTTTATGTTCAGCTGATTGTCCACCATGACCCTCCAAATCTTTTTCAGAGTCACTGCTTCCCAGGATAGAATCCTGCATCTTGTAACTATGGCCTGCATGTTTTGTTCCCAGATGCGTAATCTTATATTTGCTTGTATTGAAATGCATATTGTTTGCTTGAGCTCAGTTTACCAAGCAATCCACTCTGTATCAGTGACCAGTTCTCATCACTATTTATCACTCCACCAATGTGTGTGTCATCTTCAAACTTTATCAGCAATTATTATATGTTTTTTCCAGTTCATTGTTAAAAATGTTAAACAATGTAAGGCTAAGAACCGATCCCTTATAAGCCTACTAGAAACACATCCTGCTTGATGACAATTCCGTTTACAACTACATTTTGAAACCTATCAATTATGACTCAAGTTTGCTGATGATGCAGAATAAAATCCAGCTAACTCCCATCAACCTATGCACTTTAATGAACCAATACATGTAGAATCTAGCTCCTGGGCTCCTCCATTGCTGAACAGTACCAACAATAGTAGAAACTGGTTTTGATCAGTAGAGCAGATGTATCTCAATTGCACACAAGGAAGCAAATATAAAGACCAAGAAAGCAACATGTATTATTGACTATAACAACCTCAAACAACATCATATTAGATCATTTCTATCTACTAATCCTATTGAAATTAACTACATTTGAGTTACATTTTCCTTTGTCTTTTACAATGGTTAAAATGAAGAGATGCCAGTTATAGTGCAAGATTTACATTACGGGACTTACTACTGTCTACAGAATTATTACATCTTGTGAAGATTCCCTTCCTTCCACCATTATTTTAATCCAGGACAAAATGTGTTGTATCGGAAGAATTTTGCATCATATTCTGATATCTTTACACACTGTTGAGTAGCATCTCACTTTGCAAGAAGTCCCCTAAACGTAAATGGGATTACTTTTGCAAGTAACTGTTCTCCAGTCTGAGTAGAGGTTCACAGTCTATCGACTCATGCTCCCAGGTAAGACTCACCTTCTTTCAGAGCTTTATCCATGTTATGAGAAATGACCACCCTCCTAGACTGGAGCGATTCATGTGCATTTCCAGACAAATGACTCTGAAATAAAAGAACACCTATTACCAAAGATAGAGGAATAAGCTGCATAAGAAAGAAGAGAAAAAACAAAGCCCAAAATAATAGTAAAATCATCTGCTTTTTACAAGACACTCCTGCTAACCAAATTATTAAAACAAAATCAATGGCATTTTCCTAAAAGGTTGACATGGGCACTTGAAGTGAGAATCTTATGACATATTGGGGTTTAAATTCTCTGATTTGCAATAATTCCATTATATTTGGTAAAGGGAATTGTCTCCTTTTTACAATCTCATCAGTCAATAGTCGGACACTTGCCAGGTCCGGCACTCTAAGCAACTAAAAAAATGTTCTAGTAAACAATGTAACATTTTTATAGATTTACAAAATCTCAGGGAAGCAAAATTGCTGGACCAAAAGTTCGCTTGGATACAAAGACAAATGTTGCACCTTGGTACACCTCAGCGAGAGGCCAGTAGCTAACACTAAATCATGAGAGCATTCTGTCATAACAGGTTTTGCTCAGCCCTGTGAAGCATTTTAAAATGTGAGCCCTTTACTTAATTGAAAAGTGCTTTGGAAAATTTAAAGTGCTAGCCACGAGCATCCATGACTACTTATTTTTAAGCTGTTTACCTAAATAGGCATTTTTTAATTTTAAGATATTCGCCTCTACAGCAGGGATCGGCAACCTTTGTCACGCAGCCCACCAGGGTAAGCCCCCGGGGGGCCGAGCAGTTTGTTTACGTGCCGCGTCTGCAGGTTGGGCCGATCGCAGCTCCCACTGGCCATGGTTCGCTGTCCCAGGACAATGGGGGCTGCAGGAAGCGGTGGCCAGCACATCCCTCGGCCCGCACTGCTTCCCGCAGCCCCCATTGGCCTGGAGCGGCGAACCACGGCCAGTGGGAGCTGCGATCGGCCAAAGCTGCGGACACTGCAGGTAAACAAACCACGTGCCAAAGGTTGCCAATCCCTGCTCTACAGCATCAAAGCAGGGATGGAAGGGGATGTCCTCACCAGAGTGTGATTCTAACAGAATGTCCAGAAGGAGCAGGCAGGATCTGCAATTCAGGCCTTGACTACATTGGAAGTGGGATTCAGCCACATTGCTGCCAAACTGACCTAACTCCAACAGATATGGAGTTGCATTGATTGCAAACCAGACTAATTATGTTGACTTAAGTGCACAGATCTGTTAATGGGAGAGAATTTGTACACGGATGCAAGACAGTCCCAAGTTATTCCAGTACAACTTTTAAATACAGAAAAGGGTTCAGTCCCTTGCTGAAGAGATAGCTCTTTAGAAATGTGCTACTGGTAAATGTAAAAGTTATTGAAGGAAGGGGGAAAATGTGCTAAAAGCTTTCCTCTGAATCTGGCAAGAGTCTCCCTTCCAAACACAAATGAAGTATTAGAACTTCTATCTGCCAAAACTGTAACCTGATTTAAAAAAAGAGTCCGATGGCTCAGTGCATTTTGGTGCAATTAATACACTATCTTTTTCTTATGCTGCATGTACAGTGTCTAGCACAACACACTTTTAATGGGTTCTTGATCCCCAATCAGAGCCTTTAAGTGCTACCATTATACAGTAACTCCTCGCATAAC
Organism: Trachemys scripta elegans; assembly: GCF_013100865.1. Classification (NCBI taxonomy): domain Eukaryota; kingdom Metazoa; phylum Chordata; order Testudines; family Emydidae; genus Trachemys; species Trachemys scripta. The sequence goes on along the minus strand of NC_048302.1, from coordinate 79,278,971 downwards.
GTTGTAGTTATGGTCCTGAAAAATGCGACTTTAAGTGAAACGATGTTAAGCGAATCCAATTTCCCCATAAGAAGTAATGTAAATAGGGGCGGTTAGGTTCCAGGAAAAAAATTTCACCAGACAAAAAACTATATATTATATAGATATACACACAGTATACATTTTAAACAAACAATTTAATACTGTTCACAGCTATGATGATTGTGAAGCCTGGTTGAGGTGTGAAATTAGAGGGTGGAAGATGGAGGAATATTTCCCAGGGATTGCCTTGCTGCTAAATGATGAACTAGCACTTGGCTGAGACCTCAAGGGTTAACACATTGTTAATGTAGCCTCTCATCAAGGCAGCACGAACTGGAGGGAGGGGAGACAGCATAGCAGACAGAGACACATACCTTGTGCGTGGGGGAGAGAGAGAGAGAGAGAGATGCACACTGCCCCTTTAAGTAAGCTGATGCACTATTAAATGCATTGTCTTTTTAAGTGGATCAGGAAGTTGAGACAGCAGCTGCTGTCTCAAGCGCTCTCTGTCTCTCTCCGTCCATGTCCCCTCCATGCTCTATATGGAGAAGGGGTAAGTGGGGTGCAGGAGCAGGGGGGAAGGGGACACCCTGACATTAGCCCCCCTGTGATGGGTGCCACCCATAAGGCATTATGAAAATATGCTATATATAACATAACTAGAATGTGTTTCATGCTACATATGAGATGTAGCATATCTCTGTAAAGGTCATGATCTACTGAATCTATTAATCCTATTTGTATGGATGTATCATTTTTGTATTAGAAGTTATGAATACTGGCTGCATACTTGTTTGATTCTAAGTAGGCTGTAGTGAAGCAGTTGGTCAGTAAGTGCCCAATCAAGAAACACTTAAGCCAACAATGAACTTGGAGACACCAATCCACATCTGGACTTTCCCAGAAATGTGGCTTGGCTGGTAAGGAACTCAGTCATGCATGGACAGGTGACTTGCCCAGGTGACTCCAATACTCCATTTTGTAGCTGGACTTTGCATAGGAGAGAGGAGGGAGTCTCCACCCACAAGAGAAAGTCTATTTAAGCCCAGGGGAGACCCCCTCCATTTTGTCTTCAGCTGGCTAAAGAGAGAGCCTCTCCACCCCTAAAGATACCTGAAAGAAGCTGGAACAAAGGACAGTGACTGCAAGGGGTGTGAGTGATTGCTGGACCCAGACTAAAAGGAGATTAGTCTGTAAAAGGAAGCAGTCTGGAACTGGTAAGGATCTTACCTGTATTCAGTTTCTTACTGTATTTGACATAGACTGGCGTGTTTTATTTTATTTTGCTTGGTAATTCACTTTGTTCTGTCTGTTACTACTTGGAACCACTTAAATCCTACTTTCTGTACTTAATAAAATCACTTTTTACTTCTTAATTAACTCAGTATGTATTAATACCTGGGTGGGCAAAGAGCTGTGCACATCTCTCTATCAGTGTTATAGAGGGCGAACCATTTATGAGGTTACCCTGTATAAGCTTTATGCAGGGTAAAATGGATTTATTTGGGTTTAGACCCCATTGGGAGTTGGGCATCTGAGTGTTGAAGACAAGAACACTTCTGTTAGCTGCTTTCAAGTAAGCCTGCAGCTGTTAGTGGATGTGATTCAGACCTGGGTCTGGGTTTGCAGCAGGCTAGTGAGTCTGCCTCAAACCAGGCAGGGCACTGTCCTAAGCTGACAGGGCAAGGAGGGAGGGGCAGAGGTAGCCTTGGCACATCAGGTGGCAGCTCCCAAGGGGGTTCTGTGATCTAACCCATCACACATACCTCTTACCCCCCTGCACAGCAAGCGGGAGTCTCTGGGAGCAGCTCCAAGGCAGAGGGCAGGAGCAGGACATGGCAGTGGGGGGAGGGACAGCTGAACTGACAATCGATAGCCTGCTGGTCAGCTGTAGCACAGGGAACTTAGGGGAGTGGGAAGCTGATAGGGGGAGCTGATGCGTGGCTGCCGGTCCACCCTGGTTACAAGCCCCCACCAGCTAGCTGCAACAGGCTGGTCTTCCTGCAAGCAGTGGACAAAGCAGGGGGCTGCCAAACGACATTAGAAGGGAGCATTGCACAACTTTAAATGAGCATGTTCCCTAACTGATCAGCAATGTAACAATGAAACAACGTTAATCGGGATGACTTTAAGTGAGTAGTTACTGTAATAATAATTATATAAATCATAGCACTATCAATGAATGAATCTTACACTATTTTATAGAGTTCTTTCATATGAATGTCTCCTAGCACTTAAAAGCTAGAATCATAACCAGGTAAGACGTTCCACAGATCTGGAACACCATATATAATAAGAAGACTTCTCTTTCCCCTCAAGCAAAAAGGATAGTTTTGGACAGCTGAGGGTTTTCTAGACATTCTCCTGAGCCTAAAAAATACTAACAAAAATATTTTTAGGATTATGACTTGTCACTTTTGAAACAATTTGCTTCACACAGCAAATTCATAATGCCAGTCGTGGGATTACTTCAGGATTTCTGTGCCTTATTCATAGGAGGGAAAATAAAATTATGCACAATCTCTCAATTTAAAAAGAAATGGGGAGAGAGTCCGCTGCATAAAATATTCCACTTACATTTTTCTAAAGAAATTTAACAGAGTGATACTTCAGAGGGTTCTGCAAACAAATGCCATTCAAGTCTTCCACTAGGATCATTCTCTGACACACATACTTGCTTATATTAAATATTTGCATTGAGTATCTTTTTCCCTGTTCTAGAGTAGTAAGGGATCCGATGAAGCATCTGCCACAAATTTCTACATTCAAAACTAGTTTTACTGCAATCCAGAACAAAGGAACTAAAAATATTAAACACTTATTTTTGCCTCATATCATAGGACTTTTTCCTTCTTTTCAACTCATTGCCTCTTTTACAAGCAGAGGAAAGGACATCAGCTCTCTACTTTAAGAGTAGATCCCTTCCTGTAGCAGGAATTACTCCGTATCACAGGCACCATAATCCAATATACACAATTCTACAAGGTGAGTTCACTGCACAATTTGATCCTTTCATATTTCAGTCTTAAAAGTCCTATGCTTAAACACAAAGAGAAGTGCCTCCTTATTGACTGAGGGTAAGACTTCTGTTTGACAGGGTTTATTAATTTCATTTGGGTGGCGGGGGGGGAGGAAGGGGGGATTTTTAGCAATTTTTCAGTTTTATGTAGATATCCAAAAAAAAGGGGGGAGGTCTCATTGTATGTACTTTACGGAGTAACATTTTATATACCAGTACTTCACTCACTACAGTAATGAGTAATCTCTTTGTAATGTTCCCTAGTACACTTTAATATAGTACTGTTTCAAACAGCACTATGTTAAAGCACTTTAGGGAATCTTCAGTGCGCACCAGCAGGATCTTCACTGATCAACATGTCAGTGTGCTTTAGAAATCACACCTAGTAGTCTGCATTACTGCTCCACATAGACAAGCACTTAAGATGCAAGTAACTATTTCCAAAGTTTTTCCAGTGTTCATTGGACAAAACATCAATTTGATTTTTTTTAAACTGTGGGTGTTTTATCTGTGTTTATTAGTTAAAACCTAGAAATCAAAAGCCCTTATTGTGGGGTATTTTACTGAAGCAATTGCAAAGTCACAGTTTAATTCATAAAAATCTATTTTACAGAATGTTATTGTTTACAATTTGCAAGTTTTATCTTCTAAACGGTAAGGAGTGCTCTGCTTAAATCAAACATGGCCAACAAGAACCGAAAGACAGCAATACTCAGCAGCAAGAGGTCTGAACAAAAGGGGTGATCAGGAGGAGGAACTGGGTAAGAAATCACAAGTGACAAGGATGATAAAAAAAACTTTTAAAAAAATTATCTATTTGGTGGCACAGTATACAACTATTAAAGGATGCAATGTAGATACACTGTATGGAAGCTGCACAGTATGTTGAATGTTCTGAGAAATACTGCAGAATGACATAGGAATCTGTGTAGAAGGTCATTGACAATGCAGCAGTGCCATAGTTTGAGAGCAAATGGCTCCAGACTGGCAGAGAGCAAATGGGAAAAGAGCTAAGCAAATTTTAGTCAGCCTGTTGTAAAATTCAAATCTCTAGGGGAAAAGATTCTAATTATATGTAAACATTCACATTTATTTGTATGAGCAACAGATGCTTTTTCATATGAACTCAGAGAATACACAGGGGAATTCAGTTTAACTAATAATTACTAACAATTAACGTCTATACTAAAGCAACTGCTGAGTTTGACACCACGTGTCATATAGAGAGATCCCCATCTCCAAACCCCCATTCTCCCTCCAGCCTGTGTTGATAGTCAGCTGTGTTCATCGTCCCCCTAGCAATGCCTCTTACACTCTTACACTTTGCCTTACACTCAGAAGTTTTTTTAAATCCAACCATCAGTTCAGCTCCACTGGCGCTGGCAAAGGCGGGTGTGTTAGTGTAGACAGGCCCCTGGGTTGAATGACGTAATCGTAAAGATGCCAGTAACCGGCCTATCAGGGTCCCATCATTGCTAACACAAGTAGACTTGCACCAGCTCTAAAGCAGCAATAGGAGATTTTCAGAAAATCCTTAGTGTACAGACAACTTGAGAGTTCTAACAGAAGGAAGTGTCTTGCACACTTTGTTACAATGAATGTTGAACAGTTGACTGCCCATGCCAGCAGGACAAATGGGTGTAATACTGGTTTGAGGTGAGGGAAACAGGAGATAAAGGGGCATGTGAGTATCAAACACCACAGTTTTTGTAGTGTAGGTAGCACTTTAAAATTTCACCTACACTGGCTCCCATTGTGCCACACTTTCACTGGGGGAGCAAGAGGGGGAAGAATGAAGTTCTGGTTATAAAGCTCAGACTAGAAACAGCTTACTTTGTTTTCTTAGATGTTTTCACATCTAAAGGAAGTGTCACCCATCTAAATGCAGAAGTTGAACTGGTTTAACTAAGGCTAGGTCTACACTACCCGCCTGAATCGGCGGGTAGAAATCGACCTCTCGGGGATCGATTTATCGCGTCCCGTCGGGACGCAACAATCGATCCCCGAATCGGCGCTCTTACTCCACCAGCGGAGGTGGTAGTAAGCGCTGCCGACGGAAAGCCGCAGAAGTCGATTTTGCCGCCGTCCTCACAACGGGGTAAGTCGGCTGCGATACGTCAAATTCAGCTACGCTATTCACATAGCTGAATTTGCGTATCTTAAATCGACTCCCCCCTGTAGTGTAGATGTACCCTGTGATACAATTTTAAACTGATTTAGTTGAACTGGTGCAAACCCCTGCATGGACATTCTTTTAGATCAATTTAAGCCTGACGTTTGTTGGTTTAGCTTGTGTCACAAGCTAAACTGAAATAAGCCATCTTTAAATTCATATAAAAGAGTGCCCGTGCATGGGACTGATTACACTGTTTAACTATATCAGTTTAAAATGTACCTCTGGTTAAACCAGTGTACCTTCTGTATGTAGATGGCTCAATGCAGGCCTGACATAGGGAGACTGTGGGGACAAAGACAAAAAAAGGGGAATCTTTTGAAATAGTAGGTATAGTCTCTTAAATCTTAAAGAGTAAGACACTTCAAAGCAAAAACTTCTATGGGAAAAAGTCTACTTGATATTTTGCAGAGGTCCATACACAGCTGTATGTGGTACTTAAGCTCTTAGGGCCTATAAAGAGCTCTATTGATTTCCATGAAGTGCATAAACAGAGTATAAGCGCTTCTGTGGAACCCTCTACACTAAGGCCCACCACCTCTTCTCTCTGGGCAGACCTCCTCTCCTCCCCAAACCACTGCTTCCTGTTTTCAGGTGAGCCTGGTCTATCCCAGAAGAGAGATCAGATAGCCCCTCCCCACCTATGCAAGCAGAGGACTCCGTGTGAGGGTATGTCTACACTACTCGCCGGATTGGCGGGCAGCAATTGATCCAGCAGAGATCGATTTATTGCGTCTAGTCTAGCCTCCAGCTTGGTGAGAGGCGCAGGCGGAGTCAACGGGAGAGCTTCAGCTGTCGACTTACCACAGTGAAGACACCGCGGTAAGTAGATCTAACTACGTCTACTTCAGCTACGTGAATAACATAGCTGAAGTTGTGTAACTTAGATCTATTTCCCCCCAGTGTAGACCAGGGCTGAGAGAGCCCCTCCACATATGATGGTGTGGAGGCAACAAGGGAACAGTCTTCTGCTGGGGTAATGGTATAATCAGGGAGCCCTCCAGAACAGCAGGTTTCTGAGTTTACGTGCCATTACGATTAATGAGGTCGGAAGGTTACACTCCTCCAAACTACTGTTTCAGGCTGTTTGCTGACTAGGCACACATTACTGAATCAGTGACACTCAGGTCACAGAGGCTCTTTAACTTTTTCTTCATAACCATGAGAGCTAGAAACAATTCTTAATACCAAAGCGGAGATTCTGACATCATGTGATGCCAGATGCCAGGGCCCTAGCCACATGCCTATACCGCCTGTGCCTTAAGCCAGCCCTGAATATTTGAGCACAAAAGAAAAACATTTTGCAATGTTATGAGTAAGAGAAAACTACGGACTGTAACTGAAATGTTTTTTTGCAAATATAACGTTTGCTATGAAGCAATGTAAAGACACACCCAACCAACATATGTTACTGGCTATCAATCCAGGAGATGTCAGGCTGTTTGTAAAATGGGCAAGCATCACTACGGTTTCTAAGGGTTAAAAGTAACACACTTAAAGGGTCTGCTTTGGACACAACTTCAGCTGTACAGCATGCTGCCACCCAAAGCAATACATTCTTACTTGCTCAGGTAAAAAAAAAAAAAAAAAAAATCTTGCACATCTTTACTATGGGCCTGATCCTGCTCTTATGGACTTCAAGCCTTATATGCTTAACTAGTAAACACTCAGCGAGACACCAACCGTTTTTTAAATGGTTATGTCTACATGAAAATTGTTGACAGTCACAACACAACAGTGACAATGCCTTAAAGTTCTGCTTATAATCAATCAGCAGCCATTAAGACAGATTTTACCAATCTCTGAACTCTCACTTACTTTGGGATACAAATGAAGAGGGAGAAAAAAGGAGAGGTGTGAGGCCACTGAAACTGGGAACACTGATTTAAAAAATATTTCTGTCTCTTAAGGTTTTCCTGCATGTGTTTGTTTACATGAGAAAAAAGAGACTCCATGCACTGGCTGGAGTCTTTTGTATCATGTCTGTCATTTGTTACGAGGGTTGCCAGGTGTCTGGTTTTCAACCGGAACACCTGGTCGAAAGTGGACCCTTGTGGCTCTGGTTAGCACTGCTGACTGGGTCGTTAAAAGTCCAGTTGACAGTGCAGGAAGGTTCCATACCTGGATCCACGCAGCTCTCCAGAAGCGGCAACATGTCCCTCAGCTCTTAGGCAGAGGAGCGGCCAGGGGGGCTACACATGCTGCCCTGCCCACGGGTGCCACCCTGAGCACCGGCTCTGCAGCTCCCATTGGCCAGGAAACGCAGCCAACAGGAGCTGTGGTGGTATGCAGAGCCCCTTGGCTGCACCTAGGCCTAGGAGCTTAAGGGAAATTTCACCACTTCTGGAGAGCTGCCGGAGGCAAGCGCCACACCCCCTCCTGTACCTCAACCCCCTCCCCAGCCTTGAGCCCCCTTCTGCACCCCAAGCCCCTCATCTGCAGCCTCACCCTAGACCCTGTGCCCAATCACAGCCTGCACTTCCTCCTGCATCCCAACCCCCGGCCCAGAACGTCCTCCCATACCCCGAATCCCTCATTACTGGCCCCAACCCAGATCCCGCACCTCCAGCCCAGAGCTTCCCAGCCTGGAGTCCCCTCCCACACTCCGAACCCCTTGGCCCCATCCCCAGCCCCCTCCTACACCTCATCCTCAGCACCACCCCAGAGTCCTCACCCCCAGCCCAGAGCCCGCACCCCCCCACACACACCCCAACTCCCTGCCCCAGCCCGGAGCCCCCTCCCACACCCTGAATCCCTCATTTCTGGCCCCACCTCAGAGCCCACATCCCCAGCCCAGAGCCTGTACCCCCTCTCACACACCAACCCTCTGCCCCAGCCTGGTGAAAATGAGCAAGTGAATGAGGGGGGGGGGAGAGCAAGTGACAGTGGGAAGTAGGATGGAGTGAGCAGGGGCAGGGCCTCAAAGAACAGGCAGGACAGGGGCTGGGCAAGGGTGTTCGGTTTTGTGCAATTATAAAGTTGGCATCCCTATTTGTTACTGATGGGAATCATGTAAGATACAGACAGCAAGAGCCTTGGAGGCTTGAAATGAAATCCAAGCTGGCACTGAGCCAGTCTTAGACTGTGTTTTACTATCTGCTCAGTCTTCCTAATGGAAAAATTACCAAACTAATGTCATTTATTGGTATGACACAAGTTGATTAATTTAAAACCTGTTTTAAAAATAAGTCAAGTTTAAATATTAAATTGTATAGAAATTAACTACAGAGATGGAGGTGTATGGAGGTCAAGGTGAACAAACTGCAGTATCAACATACTATAATATGCAACTTATTGCATGATTAGTCAGATGCAAGTCTCAAAACATGTGACACTACAAATCAGACAACACATACAGTACAAGGCATAAACATCAGTCACCACATACTTATTCTGCCTTCAAGTTTTCTGCACAGACACACAGGAAAATTAGCAATTTTTTCTATTACACTCATGCAATAAAAATAAAACTAGTACAGAACTCAGAATACAATGTACATAATACAACTATACTTTGCGCAAAGCATTTTTCAATTTTAAACTATGGGCCAAAAGGCAAAAGACTGTAATACACAAAAACCAATATCAAATGACTCATACCTGTTTGCACTATCTGATATTGTAACTATTAACATTTTTCTTAGTTGTCACAGTCTCATGATGAACATGAACATTAGTACTGAACTGAGGTAATCAAGAGTTGTTGCTTTTAATAACGTTTTAGTAGATTTTCCATGAGTTCAGCTTTAGCTGAGAAGGATATATAATTTTCCTACTAGAAATACCTTATGAACAGTACTGAAGCATTTTTTCAGTCACAAAAGACCCACACAAACCTCTAAGAAATTTAAGATATTTTAAAATCAATTTTAGATGTCAGAGAAATCAGTCACACTAAGGACTGGTCTACACACAGTTTTTGTATCACTTTAACTCTCAGTTTAAAAACCAACAGAGTTAAAACAGTGTAACCCCCTAGCTTGGACATAGTTTGTGACACAGAGGCCATGTGACAAAGGGTCCCCTGTTCTTTGCAAACAACTCTAGCCTCAGACCCAATAAACCCATTACACAAACAAACGTCTGGCAGGATATTCATAGGAGCAATATATAAAGGTATCTACAGAACACTTGTAACTTGTCAAGATTCATAACCATTGCCAGATGTACGTACGTACGTACAGGTAATATTTAAGAAATAATGTAATTATAGGGAAAGTATGCTTTATGAGCTTGGACTAAAACTTAAGTCACCAGGGGATAATCTGTCTCAGTGATGGCCCACTCAAGTAGGGGGGGAAAAAAATCACTCCATCCTGGTTAGTCCAAGATGTAATCCACGGCTCAATTGTCTACCCTTGTGCCATCCCATGACTTTCAGTGGAAAATCTTCAGAGACAATTGCAAATAATTGAAACCACTTAGAAGTACAAAAGGAACATTAAAACAGACAGGGAATTGTCCTGCATATGAATAAAGACAACAGACTGTTTCACTATAACACAAAGTGAGGAAAGGCACTCTGTATCCATTCACCGGGGAGACAGCTCCCGCCCCTCAAGAATTTTCATGAAAAATTGGTTCCTGGTTCCTATAAAGCCAGCCAGCTAGCTCTGCAATAGACTGAACTTTGGAAGGAGGGGACCTATTTTATTAGACAGAAAAGGTAACTATTAATAAATATAGACTCAGATTCGCATCATATGATTTTGTTTTGTGTTGTAACCATTTGTTTCCATCACTCTCTCGTTTCACGTTAAAGTGCTAGTCTTTCTTAAACAAACCTACTTTTGTTTTATGTTTTGTTTTAAGTGCTGTGCGGTTTACTGGAATGGTGGTTTAAAGTAAAACTAGTAAACTGGGGTACACTGCCCCCTTGGGGGCAGAGGATCTGAGATTTCTGTAAATAGCCAGTATCAGGGGCTGCATATCACAGGGGAACAGTTCAAAGAGACTCAGGGACTGGGTGCACCTATTGTTAACCTGGAAGGCAAAGACAGGGCTGCCATAGCCCCAAGGAGAGGGCATGAAAGGCTGTTGGTGTTAGGGAGCTGACACCCAGCCAGACACAAGCAAGACTCCCTTACAATAGAGGCAGGAGGTAACAAGGTGAATCACAGGCCTGGGTGCTCCGAGGACAGCTATACCGGGGAAAAGGGGGCTTATATTGGTATCTCTCATTTCCATAAATTTACAACATAACTGTGTCCATGCTAGGGGGCTGTACTCTTTTAACTGTATTGGTTTCTAAACTGATGGAGTTGAAGTGATATAAATAAATACATACATACATACATACAGATAACCAAGCCCTAGTTTCTACAACTAGGAGTTTCCAACAATAACAACTTTATAGAAATTTTAATTAAAGTTGTATCAAATTAGACAGACAGGACTATTCCATTGGGGGGGGGGAATGTTTTGAATGTACTATCTTTCCCCATATCCTGTGATTATTTCTAATTTGTCTAAGTAATGTCAGCATTTCAATGTCTGTTTACAAAGCAATATTCCTTTTTCATCCATTAGTGGATCTGTCACATGTTTAATATGAAAAAAGCCTTCAGAATCAGAGCAAAGGCTTGAGCACAATTTCATAAGAATAATGGATGAGTTAACAGAGGATTCCCTGCCTACAGAATAGCCCCATGCTCTCCTCCTTTATGAGAATGTATAGAAATAAACAATCAGCCCTCAAACCCAGAGCTCCCAGCAAATTCAAAAGCAGAAGAATCTGAATAGGTTAAGGTTTGGGAAAAACCCAGGCCTCAGCTCCACAGATCATAGACCCCAGCTTAACCTACTACAGAGATAATCCCTCTGCATTTATCTCCAACCCTTTTGACCTCAAGCCTCCTTCTACAGCAAAGACACTGTGTTCTGATTCCTTTAATGGGGGGGACAGAAGAACATGGAGAAGGAATTCCGCTTTAATCAGCATTAATTTTGCTCCTTTTCCACTATGCTGGATGAGCATTCTCTTTGGGGAAATACAGTACAGAGTGACTGCCCCTAGGATCCTCTGCTTCCATCATCACACCTTCTTTATCCACATGGCCCATGGACCATGCAGCTATTTTGTGAATAACACATAGCCAGCCAAGCCAGACCAGAGGAAGAGAAGGAGGGAGAAAGTGTGTAATTGTCTTTTCCCTTGGTAATTTCTTCTGTGGGTTTGCTCCCCTTTGCAAATCACAGGGTAACAAAAATCAAGTAATAATAAGAGGCCCAAAACAGGTTTCTCTCTAGAACCTTTATGACTGATCAAGCGTTTTAGAGAGAGCATTCTAAATGCCAAGGCATATCCTGAATGCAAAATCCAAATGGGGATTGTTTTTCACTGGGCTTCCAACAGAGTTTTGGTCCCAAGTTTGTGACTTCCCTGCCAAAGATCTGGCTAGTGATAATCTGGCCATCCCAGCACTTGGCCTCCTAAATTACTGAAAGCAATGTGGCTTTCACTTGTCAAGAGAGAAGCTGCTCTTTCCTTATGTTCTCCTTGTCAGTCATAGATTACTTATTTTAAAGTGAAGAGCACCCCCCAAAACCAACATGGTTTCTGAAGCCAAATATTAAATGACTAAATAATATTATCCAAATGAACTGGCAGGCAAGCTGTGAGACAGATATAAAGATCACAAAAGAGGATACATGAGATGGCAAAGCAAGACAACAAGAAAGTCTTTCAATGTGTCTAACACAAGAAAGCAGCATGCAAGTCTGAAGGCCACTCTATCACCAGGGAGTCATGGGAACAAATAAATAAGATGGAGTTTCCAAAATAATTTAATTTCCTTGCATCAGCTTTCACTGAGGAAGAAGTTACGATCCCCAGGTTACATTTTGCAACTCATCAAGGCATAATCCTGTCAGATTGAGTTCTAAGGAAAGTGCCATAAATCCACAAGGGCAAAGAGTATTCAACAGAGCTGTAAAAGAAAATAATAATTATTACATAGCAGAGCTATCAAAATCATAGCCCCAATTCTGCAAGTGACACTCCCATTGCAGGACTGGATCTATGCAATATAACCTTAGAAATTCAGAAATATTTCTGAAGATTGGCAGATGGTATGATGGCAGCTTTTTTTTTTTATTTAATGAATTATGCATTAATAAGATTCACTTCAGCATTAGGGAAGTTAGCTGATTGCATCATTAAAGGGAGATTAACAAAAGACTTAGATAAAGACAAACTAGCACATCTCCAGATGTCAAAATGCAGAGGAGAAACTGGTAAGCAGTCTTGAACAAGGACAGTCCAGAATTCTTGGTTTCTGAAATCAGAAGTCCTGTGATCAAAAAGCAGTGGTGACAGAACAGCAAACAGCATATTCTCAAGATGGACAGAAGTGGATAGCAAGATACCTTAAGGATCAGTGATTTTCCTATATCTCTCTGAAGGATCGGCGGGAGGAGGGATAACTTAGGCTTCAGTAGGTAGATTTTTCAGAAAAAACTATTTTTTAGGATAAGTATGGATGTTTCTGAATAACATACACGAACCTAACCAAAAAGATACGTAGGATGCTGTTCCTGCCATTCCACATTGTGCCCAGCCCTCCCTCCTCCACCTAGTGATTGTGATCACATTTTAGAAAAGAGACCTAGACGCAAAGGTGTACCTCTTCTGATAGCTGCTGTGGCTCCTGCCATTAACCATCCCAACCCCCCATTTGATTCTCCCCATCAGAAGAGGGAAGAATGCTCAGCTTTCTACACCATATCAAATGATTGGTCTAGGCTGCCAGCTATCCTGTCTGATCCACAAGGGACTATTTTCCAGTAATCTCACTACTGATTTTTCTACAATTTAAGTAATAAAACTCATCTTCCCGGACCCCAGCAGCTCCAAAGACTGGGCGGTAGTTAGGTAGTCTGGGGAGGAAGAAATGCAATTCTTCTCTTCTTGCAAAAGGGACACATGCACATAGCATTATCCATTATACATACATTCTATATGGATTGAAAGAAAAGCTGACCACCTCAGAATGTGAAACAGAGCCATGTAAATCTCAGTCAGAATAACTGTATAAAAATAGTTTTGAAGAAGGAATCCTGCTAAGTATATGTGAAAGATCTTTTCCTAAGATAAGTTCAAAACAAAAAAAAGTGACTGACTATATCAGGTTTAAATTTTCAAGAGACGCTCAATGCTGGGCATGTGTGTACACGAGAATATTTTTATGTGAATTTAAAACAGTAAAACAACTAATCTCCAGAATCTGGGGGTGATGTTATGACCAATACATATTTTTGCTGGAAAACATGTTTATCCTCCTTTCTGTTAGTTCAAGTTAGATTAAATAAACCACTCTCTATAAAGTATCATTTATATCAACTAAATGTACAGTCATTTACTCTAATAAGTATCTCATCCATCTTAGTTTTGGTATTTCTCAGAATGAGTGTGGCAACTCAACCCACTAATTAAGAGTCATTAAAGTGACTCGGTGTCAAAACACAATTTAGAAAGGAAAAAGAGCACTACTGTGGCATCTCAGTTCCTGGGGAATAGTTCACAGAGCTACATTAAGAGAAACCTGTGCACACACAAGTTTATTTTTTCCCCCCCTTTCAGTTATCCATTCAAGGGACTTTTTTAAAATCAAAATTATCTCTTCTTACACTGTTAACACAAATCAGTACATCTGATTAACCCAAGGTATTGCAGAGTACAGGACGTGTTTGTGTTTGGTAAGTAAATATCCCCAGGGAATTTTAAGAGTTTTGATTAGAAGAAAGCGACAAAGAGTCCTGTGGCACTTTATAGACTAACAGTCTATTCACCCACGAAAGCTTATGCTCCAATAAGTCTGTTAGTCTATAAGGTGCCACAGGACTCTTTGTCGCTTTTTACGGATCCATACTAACACGGCTACCCCTCTGATACTTGGTTAGAAGAGAGTACAATTAGGACATTATATTTCTTTGTTGTCCCTTGGCATCTTGTCTAGCACCAATTCCTGCTAAGTGTTGGGAATATTTCCTATTTATGTTAAAGGACTGAAAGCCAAATATAGCCTAGAACCATATATGTTACGATCTGTGAGAAAGGACAGTATGTCTATAAATATTAGCTCCTATAACTAAATGTTTACTATTGCTTTTATTTATTGTACTACTGCCATGAATGGTCTGCATATTTTTTTCATCCATTATGGAAGTTAATGAAAATAGAAAGAGTACAGGAGAAGAAAAACAACAACAACTATCTTCACAGAACTAAACTTGATATAGAATCAGGGGTGTTGTCTACAGAGAGCTGGTCACTCAATACATCACATACAAAAATATCATTTTGATACAGTGCCCTGTTGTGCAGACACAGATCTTCAAACTATTGGAAAATAAATCTTCAGATTTTGGTGAAGGAGCAAAAGCAAAAAAACAAACAATTAACCAAAGGCGCAAAGTAAATTGTCTGATTTACATTAAATTTTGCATCTGTTTGTAGATTTTAATATTAACTAAATGACACACTTTCTTTGAAGTCTTTAAATGTAATATGTTATTTTTCCATGTAATTCTCAGTAGATTTCTAATGCATTCATTGAACAGTCTAAGCTTTAGAACACAAACACACACCAAAATAATCCCACCTTTCACCTCCCATAGTAGTTAAGCAAAGTACATTTAGCATTGTGGGAGATAGCTTCTCTGGGAGACAGTTCAAACCAAACAAGGGTAGGAAAGCAAAAATTTTGCTTATTCAGGGCCTGATCCTTCAGCACTTACTCATGTAAGTTATTTTACTCACATTAATAGACCTGTTGAAAACAATGGGGCTATTCACGCATCATAAGTACTGGCAGAATCAAGGCCTTTGGCAAAACTATTTTTTAATGGAGAGTTTAACCCAAGTTTAGGATAAGGGCCTGACCTAACTCCCTTTGAAGTCAATTAAACATTTCTACCAACTTGCTGAGAGCTCAATCCAACTCCCATTAGAATAAATATGTATTACTGAATACTTAGTGTTTCCTCATTTGCTGAGCCTAAAGTGGAAGTCACCCTGCAAGAATGAACAATTAACATGCTTGCTTTGAGCTCATATCAAAACACCCACTCCAAATAGATTATTTTTCCAATTAAGGCCTTCTGCCCCCATCCATAATCCTCTTTAGAAAATTGTTTTGAATTAGATACAGCCAGATTATTCTTAACTGTGCTTGAGGAAAGGAAAGGTGTGTCAAACTTTGGGAAACTTCAGCTTCATGGATACCTAATGCCCCATTACTAGCTCTTGAAAGGATAGAAAAATGATATCCGAAGGATCCATGATAGATGGGAAAGCAACAGTTGAGCAAGACCAGAAGATTTGTAAATATTAGAGAAAGCATGATAGGCAGAGGTGAGCTAATTTTACAAATTATTACAGAAAGAAAGATGAATGAGAGATTTGGCAACAAAATCTATTGGGTGGCCTATATTTTTATGTAGTACCTATCAAGTTGCTAATACTGCCCCCACCACTATAGTATCTAAGCACTGATCAGAATGATTCCTGTATCCATAAAAAAATCCTCTTTGGAGAAAATGTATCTGCAAGACGAAGAGCCTTGGGGTTAAAGCAATTTTGTGTCAGAAAAAGCAAGACAGAGCTGCAACTGTAGGACCTAGGAAGTCAGATGCCTGAGACAGGGGCTTCCAAATGGAAAGGAGGAAATCCCCTCACTCCTTTTTTGGCATTTCCTTCCCACTCCTTTCAGGTAGTCAGGTTATGTTGTAGTGGGAAAGGATCTTGACTGGACTACATCTGGTATATTGTAATTGACTGAATCTTGAGGCAAGCATCAGACCCTGGGAAAAAGGGCTATCCCTGGACCAAGGTAACTGTGCCACAGCTACAGAACTGTGAGGTTTTTGTTTTTTAAAATGATTTAAAATATTTTCAGAAATAATTAAAAATACCACAGGATAAAACCTATAGGGAGCCAGTACAAAACAAGTGTGATGAGACAACAGCACCACACATGAAATCAGTGGACAGGAATGAGAGGAGAAATTTGGCTCTCTGTTAGCTGAGGGGTGAAAACATTATCTACCAGGAAAAGAATGTGTATATAGCATATAAAGTGAAACAAGTGTATTTGTCTCTAGATATTTCAGCTCTTGTTCTTGCCCACTGGATTAAGGTGTTGTTTTGTTTAGGGTGAAAACATTAGCATTGATTCTTGATTTAAATTTCAATCTTCTCTAATTAAGCAGTTTCCACTGTATGTGTATTTCAATGCCCTCTCAACTTGTTTCTTCCTATTGTGGCAATGAGAGATTTAAAACCTAGGTAACCTGGAGAGTTTTTGCACCGCAGATACAGAGTGCGCTCAAAAAACAAAAAAAGGAGCAGGGGCCCAGATAGTCACACATAGGGAAAATGAGCACAGCTGCATTTACTTCATGCTGATTTATACCACCTGAAGATATGGACTATGGAGTTTGAAGCCTGTTAGTGATGACTTGGCACATCTTTTTCTCTCAGCATCAGATGGGTTTTCACAATTTTATACTAACTATCTTTAATATCCAAGAATATTTATACACTTAATAGTGTTAATAAACACTAGGTGTCCCTCCATCCCCCATCCCCCCCCAAAAAAAAACCCTGGCTGAACTGTCACAGTCCATTAGCCAGAATATTTAACAGGACACCCATCTCGATATAGGTTAGGTGACTGCTGCCTACTCATATGGCCTATAGGTATCTCCTCAATGGTTTTGCAACCCACACGCTATCCCCTGCACATATATGGCACAGTTACACTATTTGTTTCCTAAAAAACCCTAAACAAGGTGAAGGCACCTCAGTGTAAAACAGAGCATAGCCATTTTTGAATCAGATACAGTATCACTTTTACCCACTGCTGGGGATGGACCCTGAACATGCCTTCATGCCAGTTGTGCCTACTAGTGCCACCAGCATCTGGCTGAATAATCCTTTTCTACTGGCAATAATGCCCTGTCCTTTTCTATTGTACAAAAATGCACAGGAACCCTCAGGAGTAAGCCTGGTAATTTATTTCTTGTCACAAACTAGCTCCTTCCTACTACTCCCTCTTTAATGACTAATAGGTCAAAGAAACAAGTCCTCTCCCAAAAGTTTTGTTAGCTTGTTTGATGGGAAAGGTGGAAGAATGGCAAACTATACTATTGAGTGAATTATAACAGGCTTTCTGCTCTCTCCCTTTCAAAGGCCCATGCTGTCAAAAGCTGAATCAGACATCACCCTGGAAATTCAGAAATGACAACACTTTCATGTTAACACCAAAGTTAAAGCATTAAACATGACTAACTGGATCCTATTAACTCTTAGGTTTTATACCAAAATGTGGCTAATAACGCTTACCCTTCATTGTAAAGCACTTTGAGGTCTATTAATGAAATGCACCATATCAAAGTACATTATTTATTATTGTGGTATTTCACTTACCTACACTATATTTTCATGGAAATATGTAGTTCACAAGCATGTGTCTCCTATCAGCTATACTGAGCTTACCTGGCATGTCAGATGCTACACATCCTTTATATTTGTATGCAGTACTGGAGTGAAAACAATTCCTCGTGTCAAGCAATAGTTTTCTCAGTCCTGTGATTTTTTTTATGTGGGGCAGGAAATGCTTAAAATAAGTTGCTTTGACTAACATTTCTCACTAAGTCTGCAAGTCTACGGATGTGTTAACACAGGGTTTGCCTCTACACTACTGGCCTTTGGAGTTCAGCAGGGAAAACTGTTATATTTGGGAGGTCTTAATCTGGGAGGGTAAACAGAATATAAAGCTGCATGTCTTTCCCAAGTTCATCTTGCAGGTGTCTAAGAGTTCAAGGAGATATTATGATAAAGTTTACTCAAGGACAGTTCTTTGGCACTCCCTACAGCTGCATTTGCATTGAAACACATGAATATCTTGTATCTTATCCTCCCCCAACTAATATTTTTTTAAACTAAAGGAATGGCAAGAAGACTGACATGTGCACCAGTGTTTTTAATACACTGCCACAAATTTGTTCCTGGAGGCCGGATGGCTACCTATGGGCACCCTCCATTTAAATATACACTTTAGCAACTTGCATAACTTGTGCCAGTTAAGCAGAGCTGAACTGACCTGAATAAACATCGTTTTCAACTGTTGCAGGAAAACGGATCATCATACAACGTTTACCGGGGACAAGTTTGTATGATCAGGAACAAGCCCCTGACTGAGCTGTAGCCAACAATACTTAATTGCAGCAGCGCTGTCAACGCAGAGCATTTGCAACGTAACATCTGTCAGAAACCAAGCGTAAGATTAACACCCGGCAAACTCCCCCGTGTGGTTTCGGGCGCACACAATTCCCCCGGGGGTCTGTCGGCGCTGGGAAGGGGGGCAGGAATCTCAGCCCCTCCCTGCTGCGGTTTGAGGGGATTTAATCCAAAACAGGAGTGAGCAAGAAATCGCAGTTCAAAATGTGCCCGGGGCCTCTGTGCTGCCGGGCCCAAGGCATGTGGATCGGCAGGAGGGAGGGTCTGTCCAGCAGTGAGAAGAGGCTGGGGTGTCACTTACCGTGGCTGCCCGCAGGAGCGGAGCGTCCCCCCTCGACTCGCGGCTCCAGGCGGCGGGGAAGTCCGGCGGGGGCCGGAGGCGCCCGCGGGTCGGGCAGCTCAAGGCGAGCAAGGTGCCAAGCAGGAAGGCGGCCGCCGCGCAGCCCAGGTAGAGGGCCAGCCGCAACAGCAGCAGGGCCAGGCACGGTTGCCCCCCATCCCCCGCCTCCGCCCGCCCCAGGTGGAACACGGACACTGCCAGCAGCCCCAGCCCGGCCGCCAGCATCAGGCGGGACGAGCCGGGATCCTCCTCCTCTTCCTCGTCGTCCGCCTCCTCCTCCCCGCCGGCGACGGCGGCTGCCGCTGGAGCGCTGCTGCTACAGGACTGGCCGCCGGGGCTGTGCGCTCCCGGGGCGCCAGAGACTGCGGCGCCCGCCGACTCGGGCTGCCCGCTGCTGCTAGTGCTGTCGGCATCGGGGAACATACTGCTCCTGGCGCCGCTGGGAACAAGCGCATCTCCCGCCCCAGCGGCCCCCTCGGAAGGTCGCCTCTCCTCGAGCCCCGCGGCTGCTGGCACCGCACCGGCAGGAGCGGGAGCCGAGGCTCATGCCCGGTAGCACAGCAGGGGAGCGGGGCCGGCCACTTCCTCACCAACCCTCCCCGCCGACTTCGGCGGCAGCAGCTGCTGCTCCGATCCTCCTCCCCGCTGGTGGCCCAGCGCTCGGTGGGAGCAGGGGGAGGCCGCGCCGTGCCCGCGCGTGTCCAGCAGGGGGAGGAGAAGGAGGCGCCTGAGTGACAGCTGCAGGGGCCATGTGCTCTCCGCCGGGCAAGGAGGGGCAGCCACACTCCGAGCGGGTCCGTCTTCAACCCTTTGCTTCGGCACGCAACAAGGCCTCGCTGAGTGCCCACCCAGACCGAAAGCCTCGCCCTCTGGGGAGTGCTTATAAGGCATCGCCCTGTGGTGAAGATGGATTTTACTGTGTGTGTTTCAGTGGGGCGTTTATGTAACACTCTGTTTGTAATGGAAATCTTTTTCAGGCAATTAAATACATGAATAAAATCGAACCCAAAAAGAAAAATATTTCTCCCCCCCAGCCATACTTGTTTTCTATTTTGATCTCTTTTGATCTCATTTACACTAGTATAAATCCACTGAAATCGGTAGGGTTACTCCAGATTTACATTTGTATAATTACAGCCATCATTTGGCACTTAATGCCCTAATCTGCAAATGGATCTGTCAGCAGGGATGATACAGAGCCCCACCAACGACACAGGAGTCCACTGGACCATCTCATTGCAGAATTGGAGTCTTAGTCTGTAAACTCAATGCAAGGACCTTGACTTCATACAGGTTTGAACCACCAAATATACTTTGGGCACTGTACAATAAATAGGATTACAATACAAAATACATAGTCTCCTTATTGTCACACCCTTAATTATCATCATACGGTTATAAAACAAAACATAAATATCACTAATAATGTTTTAAAAAAGGGTTACACACAGAGTAAAAGGCAATCCCTGCCCTAAAGGGTTTATAATCTAAGCCCTGATTTTACAAACATGCACATGCTTAACTCTGCTACTGTGAGTAAAGTAAACACATGGGACTAGTGTGTGAAAAAATACCCCCCTGAGCAATACAAGTTCCAGTGCTATAAAGTGGCAGTGTAGACAATGCACCAGCACGCTCCCAAGTGCTGGTAGCTACTCCCCTCATGGGGGTGGTTTTTTTACAGCACTGGGAGAGGTGCCATGACTACACAGACACGTTAAAGTGCTGTTGGTAGTGAAGACATACTCTGCCTACAGGATCTGGGCCTAATATAATTGAGCAGCAACAAACATTAAACCTTTTAAAATTTCACTATCATTAAATAAGCAGTGTCAGCGTTGTCCACAGGAAAGCACTCCTGCTGACAAAGTGCTATTCACACCAGCACTTGTCCGCGACAAAACTTTTGTCTTTCAGGGGGGTGTTTTTTGAACACCTCTGAAAGACAAAAGTTTTGTCTTTCACTTGCTAGTATAGACATAGCCCTAGAGAAATACAACCTAGATGGAGCTACTATAAGGTGGATGCATAACTGGTTGGAAAACCGTTCCCAGAGAGTAGGTATCAGTGGTTCACAGTCAACCTGAAAGGGCATATTGAGTGAGATCCCACAGGGATTATTCTTGGGTCCAGTTCTATTCAATATCTTCATCAATATTTAGATAATGGTATAGAAAGTAGACTTATAAAGTTTGCAGATAATACCAAGCTGGGAGGGGTTGCAAGTGCTTTGGAGGATAGGATTAAAATTCAAAATGATCTGGACAAACGGGAGAAATGGTCTGAGGTAAATAGGATGAAATTCAATAAGAACAAATGCAAAGTACTCCATTTAGGAAAGAACAACCAATTGCACTCCAGGGTTTTTGCCGCCCGAAGCAGCCACCCCCCCCCTCGCAAAACAGAAAACAAACAAACAAACAAAAAAGCCACGATCGTGATCTGTGGCACTTCAGCAGGAGGTCCTTTGCTCCCAGCGGGAGTGAGGGACCCACTGCCAAATTGCCGCCGAAGAGCCGGACGTGCCGCCCCTCTCTGGTGTGGCTGCCCCAAGCACCTGCTTGGTAAGCTGGTGCCTGGAGCTGGCACTGATTGCACACATACAAAATGAGAAATGGTTGGCTAGGAAAGAGTACTGCAGAAAGGGATATGGAGGTTACAATGGATCACAAGCTAAGTATGAGTCAATAGTGTAGCACTTGTAAAAAAAAAAGAAGAAGAGGAGTACTTGTGGCACCTTAGAGACTAACAAATTTATTAGAGCATAAGCTTTCGTGGACTACAGCCCACTTCTTCGGATGCATATAGAATGGAACATATATTGAGGAGATATATATACACACATACAGAGAGCATAAACAGGTGGGAGTTGTCTTACCAACTCTGAGAGGCCAATTAATTAAGAGAAAAAAAACTTTTGAAGTGATAATCAAGCTAGCCGAGTACAGACAGTTTGATAAGAAGTGTGAGAATACTTACAAGGGGAGATAGATTCAATGTTTGTAATGGCTCAGCCATTCCCAGTTCTTATTCAAACCGGAGTTGATTGTGTCTAGTTTGCATATCAATTCTAGCTCAGCAGTCTCTCATTGGAGTCTGTTTTTGAAGTTTTTCTGTTGTAATATAGCCACCCGCAGGTCTGTCACTGAATGACCAGACAGGTTAAAGTGTTCTCCCACTGGTTTTTGAGTATTTTGATTCCTGATGTCAGATTTGTGTCCATTAATTCTTTTGCGTAGAGACTGTCCGGTTTGGCCAATGTACATGGCAGAGGGGCATTGCTGGCACATGATGGCATATATCACATTGGTAGATGTGCAGGTGAACGAGCCCCTGATGGTATGGCTGATGTGATTAGGTCCTATGATGATGTCACTTGAAT
This sequence comes from Trachemys scripta elegans, assembly GCF_013100865.1. Classification (NCBI taxonomy): domain Eukaryota; kingdom Metazoa; phylum Chordata; order Testudines; family Emydidae; genus Trachemys; species Trachemys scripta. Next base: position 79,256,793 of record NC_048302.1, on the reverse strand, counting down.
AGATATGTGGACAGAGTTGGCATCGGGGTTTGTTACAAGGATAGGTTCCTGGGTTAGTGGTTTTGTTCAGTGATGTGTGGTTGCTGGTGAGTATTTGCTTTAGGTTGGGGGGTTGTCTGTAAGCGAGGACAGGTCTGTCTCCCAAGATCTGTGAGAGTAAAGGATCATCTTTCAGGATAGGTTGTAGATCCCTGATGATGCGCTGGAGAGGTTTTAGTTGGGGGCTGAAGGTGACAGCTAGTGGTGTTCTGTTATTTTCTTTGTTGGGCCTGTCTCGTAGGAGGTGACTTCTGGGTACTCGTCTGGCTCTGTCAATCTGTTTTTTCACTTCAGCAGGTGGGTATTGTAGTTTTAAGAATGCTTGATAGAGATCTTGTAGGTGCTTGTCTCTATCCGAGGGATTGGAGCAAATGCGGTTATATCTTAGAGCTTGGCTGTAGACAATGGATCGTGTGGTGTGTCCTGGATGGAAGCTGGAGGCATGTAGGTAAGTGTAGCGGTCAGTAGGTTTCTGGTATAGGGTGGTATTTATGTGACCATCGCTTATTAGCACAGTAGTGTCCAGGAAATGGACCGCTTGTGTGGATTGATGGGTACCCGCATGGCCCCACAATATGCCAACATTTTTATGGCTGACTTAGAACAACGCTTCCTTAGCTCTCGTCCCCTAACGCGCCTACTCTACTTGCGCTACATTGATGACATCTTCATCATCTGGACTCATGGAAAAGAAGCCCTTGAGGAATTTCACCATGATTTCAATAATTTCCATCCCACCATCAACCTCAGCCTAGATCAATCCTATACCGGAAACCTACTGACCTGGGGAAGAGTAGAGGGTTTGAGCCCCCCGGGGGCCCTGAGGAAGCCGGTGCCTGTGGATAAACACCTGTCAGGAATGGTCTAAATCAGGAGCGGGCAAACTTTTTGGCCACATCGGGTTTACAAAATTGTATGGCGGGCCAGTTAGGGGAGGCTGTGCCAGGCCCCTGCTCCCTTACCACGCTGCCTGGAGCACTGGTGGCTGGCGGCGATACAGCCGCGCCGCCCAGAGCACCAGGACAGGCAGCCGTGCCGCACAGCTTGAGCCAGCCATGCCCATGTGCAGCACAGAGCACCAGGTCAGGCCACGGCTCTGCAGCTGCGCTGCCCGGCAAGAGCTCACAGCCCCAGTGCCCACAGCACTGCGCTGGCGGCACAGTGAGCTGAGGCTGCGGGGAAGGGGGAACAGTAGGGGAGGGGCCAGGGGCTAGCCTCAGGGGCCGGGCAGGAGAGTCCTGTGGGCCAGATGTGGCCCGCGGGCCATAGTTTGCCCACCTCTGGTCTAGATGATCAGGGCCGGCTTTAGGAAGTGCGGGGCCCGATTTGAACAGTTTTGACGGGGCCCCGGCAGGGATGACTGAAAAAAAAAAAACCACGTAAAAAACACGTGGGGCTTGTACTCACCGGGCGGCGCTCCTAGTCTTCGGCGGTGGGTCCTTCACTCGCTCCGGGTCTTCGGTGGCACTGAAGGACCTGCCACCGAAGTGCTGCCAAAGACCCAGAGCGAGTGAAGGACCCGTCGCTGAAGTGCCGCCGAAGACCCGGAGCGCTGCCGGGTGAGTAAAAATTAAAAAGGAGCCTCTAGCCAGGGAAGGGATTCTCGGCCACTTGCCCCCACCCCGGCGGCCCTGCCACTGGGCGCGGGGCCCTCTTAGGCGCGGGGCCCGATTCGGGGGAATTGGTGGAATTGGCCTAAAGTCGGCCCTCTAGATGATACTTAGTCCCGCCTTGAGTGCAGTCCTACCCTTCTCTGATTCTAAAATACTGTGAAGAAGGGTGAGATCACCTGTGAGTTTATGGTACAATGCACTAACAGAAAGACTCAATGAAGACAGGGAACACCCGGTCAAAAAGGGACCCAGGCAGCTCCGGTCAGCAACGCAGACCAGGCTGATAAAAGTCTGGATGGTGGCGCTGCGGGGCTAAGGCAGGCTAGTCCCTACCTGTCCTGGTACTGGTCCTGGCAATTGGGCAAAATGGGAGCTGGGGGGCAGTGCCTGTGGGCAAGAGAAGCATGCGGAGCCTTCTGGACCGCCGCTTAGGCGCTGGACCTGCTGGCCGCTTCCAGGGCACAGCATGGAGCCAGGACAGGCAGCTGTGCTGCTGACTCGGAAGCCGCCCAAGGTAAGCCTGCGCCCCAAGCCCCGGCCCCAGCCCTGAGTCCCCCGCAACCTGGAGCCCCCTCCTGTATCCCAAACCCCCCATCCCCAGCCGAGCCTGCACTCCCACTCAGAGCCCTCCCCCCCGCACCTCAACACCTGCCCCAGCCCAGAGGCCCCCCCCCACACTCTGGCCCCAGTCCAGAGCCCTCATCCCCCTGCACCCTAACCCCCTGCCCCAGCCCAGAGCCCCTCCCACATCCTGAACCCCTCATCTTCAGCTCCACCCCAGAGCCTTCACCCCCTCCTGCCCCTCAACCCCCTGCCACAACCCGCAGCCCCTCCTGTACTCCTAATCCCTTGGCTCCACCCCCCCAGCCTGGAGCCCCCTCCTGTACCCCAAACCCTTCATACCCAGCCTCACCCCAGAACCCCACCCCAACACCTGCCCTAGCCCAGTGAAAGTGAGTGAGGGTGAGGAGAAGGAGCCCCGGAGAGAGGGGGAATGTAGTGAGCATGGGCGGGGCCTCAGAGAAGGGGCGGGGCTAGGATGTTCCATTTTGTGCAGTTAGAAAGTTGGCAACCCTACCCCCAGGGGAAGGGATACGCGGGCAGCACAGGGCCGGATGGGCCATTGTGCATCTGGCAACTGCCGGTTTGTAACCAGTGCCCTCGCACGCGGCTGGGTGTTGCGGGGCCTCCCTTGCCATGCCCCTGGCAGGGTTGTGTTTCGTGTCGTTACACCGGCCCCTCGCTCCGGGGACCGACCCCCGCGCCATGCTCCACAAAAAGTTAATCCAGTCCCTGCGCTCAGCCCCAACAGTTACTCGGCTACAAAGGCCAAGCAAAACTACTCTAATAAAAGACTCGGGTTCCCTTGGCACTAAGCCGCTCCCAGCGCCCTGCGGTGACGCGTGACAGGCCTCACCGCGCAGTCTAACCCCGCGGCTCCGAGCCGCAGTGCGGCCGTGCGGGACTTACACAGCGCCGCTCCCTCCCCAGGCAGAGCGCCGGGGCCCGGCTTTGCGGCACGTTGATAAGGCGCGTTGCCAAGGGCGGAGCTGCCCTGCCCCAGCTCTCCGCACCCCGGAGGCAGCCGTAAGGGGCCCCAGGCCGCCCCCTGGCGCCCAGCGAGCGGAGCTCCACCCCCTCCCCGGCGACGCAGGGGCCGGGCTTGTTGCTGGCGCCTGGGCGAAAGGCGCGGGGCCCGGAGCCCGGAGCCGAGCTGCTGCAGCGCAGTTCTCCGTGAGTATCCGCCCGCGGGGCCAGGGCCGGGGGAGGAGGCTGCTGGGCTCCGTCGGCCCGGCGCTACTGGCTGCTCCGGCTGTGCCCACAACAAAGCTCAGTCCCAGGGGAGCTTAGCCCCTGCCCGGGGCACCCTGGCGTCAGGCTCCCCGGGGGTGGCGGGGCTGCCCTGCACGGGAAGGGGGCGGCCCTAGCGGCGGTGTGGGACTGGTAAAGGTGCCGCCTGTGCGCCCCCCTCCCTCGAGCATCCTCGCCGATGCCCGCGGCTAGAGCCCCCGCGAGTTTTCCCCGGGGGCCCTCGCCTGGATGCGCTCCGCCTCTCCCCAGGTCCTAGCCTCCCCCCTGCCCTCGTCCACATGCACACAGGCTGTTCCTCCGGGTGTGCAGGCCCTGCCAGGGGCGAACGACAGCGGCAGGCTGTGCTGTTCTCCAGCACCCCCGAGTGGGCAGGCAAAGGCACCGTGTAATTAGCAGGCCTTGGAAAATGGAAGATTTTAATTATATATTTTGTATTATATTTTAGTGAGGTTGCTTCCCCCCTGCACCCTCCAAGGATTTTACTGGTTTGCTACTTGAGTCCCTGCCTGAGTGACACCTATGTAGGTGTCTGTTTAGTGTGGAGGTTGGTTGAGCTATATTTGGAGAGTTTCTGCTTGCATTGAAAACCTGAATTAAATCATGTTCCAATTAAATATCCATATTAACCAACTTTCTGTGTCTCCATCTCCCCATCTGTGTTGATCAGCAAGGTATTTGTATGGAAATCAAAGTCCTTTCCTTTAAATAATGTGTCATCCAACTACCTTATTCATTTACTGGTACCTCAATTTAATGTCCGTAACAGGATTGCTTTTGTAATAGTTGACTGTTTTGTGTCAACCACTGGATTGCAGTATTGATAAATTAATTGGCCTAGAAAAAGAGGTGGGAGTGATGGGATAGGAAATAGAGAAGAGTAACATTTTAATAGTGCTTAGTAAAATATGTTGTAAACCTATTACAACATTATGCTTATATGTAATGGAGTTTGGTCATTGGGTCCAAGTATTATACATTTGGCAAAAATGTCTTAACTCAGCAAACTAGAACACAATTGTAGCATAATACTTATGAATGACTTACTCCTGGTGAATTCTACTATCTCAATAATATTATACATTTGGCCAATGTCTCTTAAGTGTCTGCCTTGGAATTAAACAATTCTAGCCCTTTGTTTTACATGCTTCTATTTTCTTTGCTGTTATCAGTAGTAATACACATCTGTATGACAACTAACTACTAATTTTTTGTGGGGGATCTATAAATCCATTAAAGTAAGTTGCAATCTGCTCAAACTTTGTATACATTGGAAGTATGTATACTCTTTCTGCACCAAACAAAATAAAGAACAACAATGCAAATTGTGATCTTAGATATGCATTGCTGGGCATCTTAGGGGATATTACATAATATACAGCAGTGCATACCACACATATGAAGCACTGTCTATACATTCTCAAAGCCTGTTAAGGAAGCTATTATGGTTTAAATACGGTCAACATGGTTTGCATTCACACAATAACAACTGTTTTATGACCTGTTGCATAATAGTATGTAAGCCTTGCTAGAAGTTTTCCTCTTCAGTATGGTTCTGTTAAACAGAGTTTTGCTGAAACTGGCTTAATGGTAACATGTAACGGGCTAATCACAAAACTGTTAGTCCTTTGTGTCAAACAATCCATAGCACATCAACTAGGTAAACATTTGCAAGATGACTACATCCAAACCAGAAGGTAAATATGCACTTATATTTATTACATTTATTTATTTTAAAAGACTGTAATTTAGTCACTCTGATGACATGTACAGAGTTCTTATTTGGACAATGATGGATAGAAAGATATATAAATAGTTCCATAAAGTGTTGAATGTATGTATCTGTGAGAGTATACTATTCAACAAGAGAAGTATTTTGTTATGGAGTAAAAAAACAGAGCCATCTCTTTTGGCTATTTATTTTCAGTCTCTGTGGTCTGTTCTGATGCATATATGGGGTGTCATGCAACTGGTGCAGACTTATGCTTTCATGAGAAACTAATCCCTTTTCCTGTAGAAAAGCCTTAAAATGCTAATCACTAACTAGGAAGAAGCAACAGAGGGTCCTGTGGCACCTTTAAGACCAACAGAAGTATTGGGAACATAAGCTTTCGTGGGTAAGAACCTCACTTCTTCAGATGTCTTTCATTCTTACCCACAAAAGCTTATGCTCCCAATACTTCTGTTGGTCTTAAAGGTGCCGCAGGACCCTCTGTTGCTTTTTACAGATTCAGACTAACACGGCTACCCCTCTGATACTTAACTAGGAAGAGTTGTCAATGATGAAAGGGGCATTTTCCATCAAAAATGAAATTAATCAGACATGCTGCTTGTAAGGTAAGATGCACTAAAATAATAGAATATCAGGATTGGAAGGGACCTCAGGAGGTCATCCAGTCCACCCCCCTGATCAAAGCAGGACCAATCCCCAGACAGATTTTTGCCCCAGATCCCTAAATGGCCCCCTCAAGGATTGAGTTTACAACCCTGGGTGTAGGAGGCCAATGCTTAAACCACTGAGCTATCCCTCCCTCTTTGAGTTGTATTTTTTGAGTTTGCTTTAGTTTGTTCTTTGTGCTTTCTAAATAAAATTGTGGATACTAAAGCTACATCAGCTTATAATACTAAACATTAGAAGCATTTTCTTGCTTGATGTTAGCTTCAGAATGAAGACTGGGAAATAAGTCATATTATTATTATTTTATTATCAAATAAGTCATAAGCTTCAGTTGTTTGGATTCAGCTGTTGGAGAGTTTCCCTGCTCTGCTACCTGCCCCAGCCCACGAAAACCCCATTTCCTTTTCTCTCTTCACAGGTGTGCTTCCACACACATCCTAAGGTCTCCAGGAGTAGGGTTCCCTTGCTATGGACCTTAGAAAACCTGCAGATATGGGGACTGAAGAGAGCATTTGTGGGATAAAGAGGACTGTTCCTCTCTTTCGTTGTGTATTTCCTGAAGCATGCAGAACCCTCAGTGAATTTTAGGTGGCTCATTGCCCCCTCATTCATGCGTTTTAGGAGGTTCATCCTGACACACTCCATCCCATGAGTCTTAGTAGGCTTTTTTTAGTCTTTTGGGCCTATTTGATTCATTAGAAGACTGACAGATCAAGAGAAGATTGGTGAAGGGCTGCCATCTAAGGCTTAACAGGAAGAGCATTCAGAAGTTTCCCAGAGAGTCTTCTAAGACATGTAGAGGTGATGGTTCTCAGTCTTCTAGGGCTGTGGGGGAGAAGGGGTTTCACAAGCTTCTGAAAGTCCACGCAGCAGGGGTGAGGGAAGCCTATGACTTTTCTTGGGGCACCCATGACTGAGAGTCACATTGTAACCCCATGCCTCCAGCATGAGGGAGTCTTGCCTTTGCTGGGGGGGGGGGGGAATCAGCAACCTAATTCTGCCATCCGTTTAGCCATTCAAGCACTCTCCTCAGAACTAAACCAGCCCTGTATTAACCTTGCAGCTTAACAATTGATGCACCTTAGTCCCCTGTGATATCCAGCTGCTGACACTGACTGCTTGCAGAAAATCCAAATCCTCTGCACCCAAAGGTGCAGTGTACCCCACTTCACCAGTGTTACCCTAAACCACTGCTCCCATAAACCACACAGCAGTATGAGCCCTTACAATAAAACAGAAGTAGGCTTATTTAAGAAATAATTAAGATTAAAGTAGAAACAAGGGAGTGGTGGAAATAAATGATGACAATATAAAACAATCACCAATTGCAAACCTTGGGTCTAGACTTAATAGTTACCTTTCCTAGCCAATAAAGTAAGTTTCCTCCTCAAAGTTCAGTGTGTTGCAAAGCAGACTGGTTTCACCAGAACCAGGATCCAAATGTTCATGAAAACATCCCCATACCACAAGGGGTTTTCTCAGTGAATGGATCCAGAGTGTTTCTCACTCCTCTGTGTTATACTGACAACAGTCCCCATCCCCCATTCACAGACAGGGCAAACCCCTGTCTTGTTGTAAAGTTCCTGTTTTACCTTCAAGTGGTTTTTATTTTTTTATTTTTTTTAAGTTGCCTCTGATTGTTTTCCATTGGAAGTCCTAGTATTTTGCAAGGCCACACAGTTCAGCCTTGCATTATGTCACTGGCTACACAGGGCAGGATGACAACTCCCTCACTACCCAAATGGGCCATCACTGAGACTGATTAGCCCCTGGTGACTTTTATTCCAAGTCCATAAAGCATTCTTTCTCTATAATTCCTTAAATATTACCTGCAATGATTATGAATTTTGACAAGTTACAGGCTTTCTGTAAATACTTTACATATTACTCTTTATGGATAAATATCCTGGATGACATGTCTGGTGTAGTGAGTTTGAGAGATCTGAGGTGGTGAGAGTTGTTTGCAAAGAACAGGGGACTCTGCTGTGGGGCCTCTGTGTCAGAAGAAAGCTAAGCTTGGAGGTGGCTTTGGCCTGATAAACCAACTAACTAACCTAGCTCGCCTTGATTCACTTACACAAGCAAAGCCATACTCTTGTGTACAGGACCTAAGGTCTGTAGGAGATTGGTTTCCCTCCTAAGGTACCTTGAACTGTGTATTAGCAAAGTAATTTTCCCAGCACTTCACATGCCCCCCTCTTTCAAAGGCCCCCTTAGCTTTTTAGTCTCATGTTAGTGCTATTTAAAAAACTAAGGAGATTCCCACACAAAATCTCCATTAATGTTACAGGCACAGTTCAGTGGCTTGTGTATATTACTCTTGAAGAACATTGGTTTAGTTTAATAACCCACACCCCCTGCCACACCAAAAATCCAAACAGTAGAAATTCTGAGTTAAACTTGAAAGAAACCAACCGAGCTTTTGAACACAGTATTTACTCTTTTTCCCCTAGCAGTGACCTGAGTAAATCAGAAAGTTATACTACCTTAGCCATTTTTTTTTTTTAAAATAAGGATCACACAAACTAAAATCTTGTATTAGCTATGCTGCTTTGTGGCCTAGTGATTCATAATAGACTTTAAACAATTTTACAGATTCCTGATATGACAAGCGGCACTCAAGGGACTCATTCCCAACTCTGTTTAAAGTCCCAAATATTCAGAGGTACTGAGAGCACTCAGTGCATTACAGGAGGTGCATGACACTTCACAATATGAGACCTAATCATTCCAGGTGCTGGTAATTTATTTCAAGTGTCATTAGGCAAAAAATTAGCATGATTCCTTGTACATCTAGTGTCATCTAGTCTGACCTGCACATTTCAGGCCACAGAACCTCACCCACCCACCCCTAACCTCTGACTGATTTACTGAAGTACTCAAATCGTGATTTAAAGACTTCAAGTTACAGATAATCCACCATTTACATTAGTTTAAACCTGCAAGAGACCTGTGCCCAATGCTGCAGAGGAAACCCCCAGGGTCTGTGCCAATCTGACCTGGGGGAAAACTCCTTTCCAACCCCAAATATGGTGTTCGGTTAGGCCCTGAGCATGTGAGCAAGACCAACCAGCCAGACACTTAGAAAAGAATTCTCTGTAGTAACTCAGAGCCCATCCCATCTAGTGTCCCATCACTAGCTATTGGAGATATTTGCTGCTAGCAGTCGCAGGTCAGCTACATGCCATTGTAGGCAATCCCATCAGACCATCTCCTCCATAAACTTATCAAGCTCAGTCTTGAAGCCAGTTAGGTTTTTTTCCCCCCACTGCTCTCCTTGGAAGGCTGTCCCAGAACTTCACTCTCTGATGGCTAGAAACCTTCATCTAATTTCAAGCCTAAATTTGTTGATGGCCAGTTTATATCCATTTATTCTTGTATCCACATTGGAGCTTAACTTAAATAACTCCACATATACAAACACCATATGTCCCAATCATGAAATTGGAGCACTTGTAATGAAAGATGGGAAGTTTGTGTGGTGGTAAATCATCACATTTGGTATTGGGGATGCATGTTTTCTTCAGTGCTCCATGTGCAAAAAAATGAAATGGTAGGAGGACAACTCCAGGGACTGGTTAAATTAGTCTAGATGCTTTAACTGTGTACTTCCATACTTTATACACTTTGGGTTTCTAACTTTGTTTTAACCTTAACATTGAAACATAACATCCATTCAAACCACTAATATGTGCCTTCAACCTAAGTTATCCTACCTTTGTCTTATTATTTGATATTTATATTACAGTAATGTCCAGAGGACCTATTATTACAACCCATCTCCAAACTGATCTCTGGGGAGTAGTGTTGGTAGCAGCTTTTATTTTATTTATTTATTTATTTTTTAAATGCGGTTTATACTATGACTTTTTTTTTTTTTTAAGAAATCTTTAGGGCTGACAAAGTTTTGGTCCTCATTCTTTAAAGACACTGTCTTTTGTCTGTTATATATTGCCTAGACCAGTGGAGTCCTGGTCCATGACTGTGGCACTAAGTGCTGTGATAATTCAAATAATTAATAATAAACTTGGGAGCTGGTAGTGGATACCTATAGTTACTGTTTTACTACCACCAGCTAGCTACTGTATTCTTTAGGATATTCCATAGCGTCCCAGTCCTGCAAAAACTTATGTTCATAATTTACTGTTGCTGTCAGTGGACTACTTATTTTAGTAAAGTTAAGAATATGTGTAAGTGTTGAAAAGACAGGGGCTTAGGTAAGTAATTGATGCTTGGTAAGAATTTCCTAGATGGACAGTTGTTAGCGTATACAGCAGGAAACATGTTTTCTTTGAATGTGTAAATAAGAGGGTTATTAAAATCAGAAGTTAGGCATAGGTATTTTGGATCAGTAATAGCTTTTACTAAGACTTCATGATCTCATTTGTTGATTCCATAGTCTAGCAACTGAAATAGTAAAAATCTGTACTTTCTACAGACAGTATAATAAAAGATTTTGTACATATATGTAGTGTGCTATTCTCCTGAAAAATCCCTGACTACAAATAATTTGGCAAATCCCACTTTTCAAAGAAATGTCATGTGTCCTAGATGCACAAGGGAATAAAATACAAAAGTACCAACTGAGACTCAAACTCCTCTCATATAATTTCATTTCATACTCCCCATTAAAGCAATGTCTGGTTTGTGAATCACCAAGTATTTCACTGAGAGAAATTGACCAAAGCAGCATTTCTGTTTTTTTAATAATGTAAAGATTACAAAGTGAAGGGACTATGTCTGAAAAAGGGAAGAGGTAATGTTATGAATAAAATATTAATATTGCCGTGAAGCGGCTAATGTTACCATCCTTATCTGCTGGGCAGAATCGAAGCTGTTGAACTGTGTGTTTAGAGGCCACAGAGTGCTAACAAATAATTCTTTTGTAGTTCAAAAAGACCTGTATTTTGGATGCTTGAATTCTGTCTCCATTGTTGCCATGAAGTTGTGACTAGCCATTACTATGCAGCATAGTGACAACTGTGAAGACTTCGCATGGCTATATGTTACAATATAACCAGTAACACTAAAATATTCTTAATGTAGTCTTGGTTGCTAAGAACATAATGATACAAAAACTATATTTGCAAGAATGTTACAGTTAACACTTAAATGTTAATGGATGAAAATGATCAGAAAAGGTAATATAGATATACATTTTTAACTAATCTAGATTTAAGAAAAAAATGTGCAAAATTGCCCCAAACCAACTTTAACTGTGACCCATAGAATTTCACTCTTCCATTTATGTGAGACAATTTAAAAAAGAAGGTCTTTGTGTCACTAGTTGCATGACTCTACTTTGTAGCTAGATGCAAATGAACCAATAACTAAATGATAGAACAGCGTTCTTGTCTCTATTATCAGACCTCAATATTGTTTGCCCCATGGAATTTACTTATATCTAATCTTTTTTTTTTCCTTTTAGCTACAGGTGATATACTGTGGTTATGTAACATACATTATGTGACTGAAACACTATCATTGGCAGATAACGCTGAAAAGCAGCAGCCAAGCTTCCCCCCTCCCCCCTCCCCTTAAAGTTAAGCTTTTTTAGCATTACATTTCCTTTTAGGCTATTTTTAGGAATGCCTCTGAATGCCTCTGAGAGCTGGGTGTCAGATTCTACAGGATATTTGAAGCCAATTGACACAAGAAGTGATTAAATACTGCAAAACTCAAATTCCACCCTGGACTTTTAAGAGGGGGAAGCATGTCTTGTCCTGCTTCCCCTGTCCCTATTTCAACAGCTGTGGAGGAATTCAGGAGATTTGCAGAGTTGATGGCTCCCCAGGTTTCCTTCCACTTCTGTTGCCCTGCAGTGCTTAGGAACTTTGCAAGCTGTCTAGCTCACTAGGTCTCCTTTTGCTTCATTGGCTCTTCGAAGCTTTGGATCTCAGTAGAATCTCTGGTTTCTTACTACTTAAGCTGCTGTATGGCGCTCTTGAACTTCATATGGTCCATTTCTCTTCATGTAGTGGTGCATGATTTAGAAAGCTTTGAAGCTTCAGAGCAGTTGAAAAGTGGGGAGAGAACTGGGAACGATGGGCCCTATGGAATTTCTGTGCTTCAAAAAGTACTTGAGGCAGGAGTGCGCTCAGTGCTAGTATCATTAGTGTCAAGCCAAGTGTAAAAGTTTCCCCTGATAAGGAGTTCTACAAGGTTTAGGTCTCTGCTCCCCTTTCTTCAAGAACTGTGGTTCTGTTGCCTTGCACACCTTAAGAGCTATGCAGAGTTGATTGTTTCCCCCGGTCTCCTCCTCATTAAACTGCCTTGTAGAGTCCAAAAGCAGTACAGTGTCTCTTCCTCCCCAGCTTTGCCCCAATTTATGCTAATTTATGGGCTTCACAAGGTTCCCCCCCACTGTCCTAGTTCCAACTATCTGCCGCTTCTCCTTTCTTTGAGCTTGTTTCTCTTAAGTCTGCAGCCTCTTACCGTATTATCTGGCCCATATATAATTATAAATAAATATTTAACTTACCTGGTCCATAACATATTTAATTATATCATAGAAGTATAATATCATTAATAATATAACCTAGAATTATACTGAGGGTATACTGCTTTTGGTTAATATTTTGAAAACCCTTTTTCACACCTGCAGGACCAGGAGTTGGAATTTATACAATAACTTTTGAGATGGACCGGTATGAAGATGTGTCAGAGGGTGAAGTGGACCACTCTTTCTTTGATAGTGATTTTGAGGAAGAGCCAAAGAAAGAAGAAAACCCTGTTGTAGCCAGTGGCGAAGAACCTAGTGAGCTCATAGAAAAAGGAGATATACACATCGCCAAATCAGACTCAGAGTCGGAAACGAAACTGAGGCAAGAACACAGTACTGAGGAGGAAAGTGAAGAGAAAAAGAGAGAGTCACCAAAGGAACATTCCATAAATGATGGCACTGACCATAGTGGGAATGCTTCATCACAGTCAGTTTCTTTAAGTTCAGAAAATGCAAGTACATCAGGTAGAAATTCTGCGCTAAGTAGAAGAATACGTGTAAACATTCCAGCTGGGATCCCCAAAATAGTTAGAGAAGGTGAGGAGGATTATTATACAGATGAAGAAGACAGTAGTGATGATGGCAGAAAACAAAGGGTTAGACCTAAATCAGCTAAGCAATCCTGTAGCATAAAGAAAGTTAACAAAAAGTATACCAATATTAGCTCATCCTCATCCTCTTCTTCCTCCTCAAGTTCGGATACAGATGGTTCAGATATGGATTCTGATAGCTGCATATCAGATTCATCACACTCTTCCTCAAAGAGAAGTATATGTAACTTGGCTCTTCTATCTCCAAGACAAAAATTCAGGCCAGGAATAAAGTCAGTGGAAGTAAAACCAAAGTTTGGTGAATACACAGAGGAGTCTGAAGATACAGTGACTGATGTAACACCTCTATCAACACCAGACATCAGTCCTATCCAATCTTTTGAACTTGCAGCATCAAATGATAAGAAACTGAAAGTAAAAAGACAAGAAAATGTGAGCCAAGAATTACAGGGTAATTTTGAGGAATTGAAGTACGATACAAAATTTGTAAAGCCTAGCACACTAGAAAATGGAAAATTGAGACCCAGTCTTACATCTGTATCTTTCTCACTAGATGCTGAGTTTGATCGCAGACATAATCAAAAGGTCTTGCATGATGCTGTGGACCTGAATCAGCTTTTGAAAGGTGATTTTTCTTAAACAAAATTTTTACAAACTTATTTACAAAGTGTGACCTTTTCTGTGTTGAGAGGGGCTATGGCATTGAGCACGAATGGAAATTAGGGGTCATTGTGTGTGCTGCTTTTTCTTTTAAAATTGGCTTCAGACCAAGTTGCATCAGTTTTAAAGCTGCCTTGTGGTTTTGTTTGTTTATGTAATAGCACGCTGGTACATCAGTAGACTAATGGAAGTGCTCCTTTAATAAACTCTTATAGGTAAAGGGATAAGTAGCCATGTGATGAATCCCCAAATAGGATTGATATTTTCACAATTCCACTGACATCATACTTTGATTTGTCAAATCATGATCCATTTAATAACTAGCAATTTTCTTTAAAAATGCCAAACTTTTAATATGGGAAATCTATCAAATTATGACAGGTTTCAGAGTAGCAGCCGTGTTAGTCTGTATCCGCAAAAAGAACAGGAGTACTTGTGGCACCTTAGAGACTAACAAATTTATTAGAGCATAAGTTTTCGTGGACTACAGCCCACTTCTTCGGATGCATCCGAAGAGGTGGGCTGTAGTCCACGAAAGCTTATGCTCTAATAAATTTGTTAGTCTCTAAGGTGCCACAAGTACTCCTGTTCTTTTTATCAAATTATGGACATTCTCAACTTTGAAATGCAACTCAGAATTAAACACAGCTATAAATAGCAACCATTTTACAAATACATTTTTAACTTCTGGTGCCCTTATGATAAATAAACAAATCAAATGAACTTAAAATTCCTTCTAAATATTGAATGATGAAAATATTTTAATAAAAAAATGAACAGTCAAATAGTCTTTGAGAGGTTTTCATTTAGACTGTAGCTTCTCCTTCCCAGTAACTTTATGAAATGTCTTTTAATGTTGGTGAGAAGGAGCCTGGTGTCCCATTTGCTGTCCTATCCCCAAAATTCCTCAGTGGGATGGGACTAGGATGATCAGGCAATGAGCACATATAAACTAGGAGTTGTTCACCTTCTTTCCTAATGATTCCTTCTGTCTTTATTCTCATGGTGTAATGGACCAAATCTTTAGCTGTTTGAAGCTGCACTGTGGGCAAGAAAAGAAAGCTTTCCCTAACCCTGATCTGTTATTCCCCATGCTCTAGCAGCTCTGCTTAATGGTGACTTCATGTACTCAGCAAAGCATCATGTTAGTACGTAGTATTGGTAGGGAACTAAACTTCTGGGTCGAGCTGGGTGAAATGCTTTTAACATTAGTTTTTTTTTTTTGTCAAAAGGGACATCAAATTGGGCAAATAATTTCAGCTGAAACTTTTTTTTTTTTAAGCAGTTGAAACATTTCATTTAGGCTTTTTGATTTGAAATGGTGTTTTTTATTTCAAATTTGGCCAATTTTTTTTTATTTTTTTTAAAGGTAAAATGCACCTGGAACAGCTGAATCAAACGGAAAATTCAAAATAAAAAAAAATAATAATTTTCAGGTTGACTCAAAACATTTTGGTCAATTTTTGAAACAGTTTTGTTTGGTTTTTGTTTTTCAATTCAATACCAAAAACCTTGTTTCAGTTCAAATCAAACTGGATTTTTTTTGTGGGGAAGGGAACCTTGGAATTTTTTGGTTTGGTGCCCAAACTTTGTCACATGCATAAAACAATAGGAACTATAATTTAATAAAAATATTCTCCAAGGATGTGAATATAAGGAGCAAGTTTGTTTCCACAAAACTGAAAAGCAATTACTCATGGCCATCTTTAAGTAATACAAGTCAGGAGGCGAGAAGTGGAATTTAGGTATATTTACCAGTTAATGATATTGATTAACACTTATATAATTTCCAAATGACTTCAGTCTAGAACAATTAAACTGGCAAGCATAAGATGCTGTGATTACTTTGGGTACTTCAAAAACTAAGCAGATAAGATATTGACTTTTGGAAAGTGGCTACTCTGGGAGTACAGACACTTTTATTCCATAATTATTTTTACACTTTCATCTTTTTCAGTATGCACAAAATGAGTGCAGGGGAAAATAATTTTTCTGAGAGAACAGAAATGTACAACACAAATCTTTAACCATAAGAACTGCTTTATTATGAGCATAATGCGAGCACTGTGTGACTATCAGAGATGCTTTTAATACAATTTTATTAAACCTTACTAATGAAACAAAAAATGGATGATGCTATAATACTGGAAACAAGTATACCTGGGCATAAGTGTATGTAACAATTATATGAGTACAGTTCCCTGAGGTGAATGTACCCCCGGCTCATACTGTAGTTGTGGGTGATCTGCCTCTTGCTGGAGGCATTCAACAGTGTATCTTGCAGAACTGAGCCTAGTGGTAACATGAAAGTATCTTTTTTGATATGGGGAGAAAATGAAGACAGAATGGCATGTTATAGTACTAAAGGAGAAAAGATGGGAGAAAACTATAATAAGAACATGACGTTAAAAGAGTAAACTTTGTGTTGAAACAAACAGCTGTATTGAATGGTAGGTGAAGAGAGTGGTGTGGCGTGTACATCCTGTAATGGGGGGTGGGGCAGGGTGTAAAGTGTAAAATAACTTTTATGGTTTAAAATGACTCTGTTTCAGTTTGAGCATATAGAACAATATGTATATTGGCATAAATTTATAGCAGCTGACAAGGATTTTTAGCATACAGTAACTCCTCACTTATAGTCGTTTTGTTATTAGGTTGCTGATCTTTTATACTCTTTTAAAGTCGCACAACATTCCATTATAAGGTTGTTTGGCTTGCCCTGCTCCACCCACCCACCCAGCACTCTTGCCAGAGAGCAGGGTTGTGGTGTGGGGGCTTGTCCTGCTCCGCCCGCCCGGCATTCCAGCCAGGGAGTGGGGTCAGGGAATGGGAGCTTGCCCCATTCCGCCCATCTGGCGTTTCAGCTGGGGAGCAGGGTTCGGGCCCAGGGGCTTATCCCACTCTGCCCACCCAGCATTCCAGCTGGGGAGTGGATGGGCGGAGTGGGGCAAGTCCCCGTGCCCCGACCCCACTACGCCCTGCTTCAACCAAGCTTCACAGTCATCATTGGTGAGTACAGTATTACATAGTTTGTTTAAAATTATTTAAAACTTATACTGTATATGTATATAATGTCTTTTGTCTGGCGAAAAAAATTTCCCTGGAATCTAACACCCTCCCCCCTTTCCCCCCGCATTTACATTAATTCTTATGGGGAAATTGGATTCATTTAACATTGTTTCGCTTAAAGTCGCATTTTTCAGGAACATAACTGCAACGTTAAGTGAGGAGTTACTGTACATTTTTCCTCATGCTATGTGCCCTTAGTACATGCTTCTATAAAACAGGCATACTATTCCATACTATTATAGTTTGGAAAAATATTCATAATTTTTAATTTAAAGCACATTTATCTAGTAAAATAAATCTTTTAAGTCTCTCAAATCTGTAATGTTTTTGCTATAGGAATATATTTTTCAATGTGTAAGTAGTTAAATATTTAAGTTCTTCCACTTGGAATTAAATCAGAACAAAATAATTTGTACTGAAAATACAATTGTCTCCCTGTTATTTCAGTTGCTTTTGAACTTTTTTAAGGCAGGTACTACTGGGCAGTTCTATGACTGTTTTTTTGTTTTTTAAAGTTATTAAATAAGAGGCCAGAATTATGAATGAGAGAGAACTTCAGAACGATGGATGTTAACAACAGGTGACTACATCTAAGGGTATGTCTACTCTGCAATTAAAAACCTGCTGCTGGCCCATGCCAGCTGACTCATGCTCCTGGGGCTCAGGCCAAGGTGCCATTTGATTGCTTTGTAGATGTTCGGGCTCCAGTATCCTGTGGGATGGGAGGGTCCCAGAGCTCATGCTATAGCCTGAGCTTGCACATCTACACTGCAATTAAACAACCCCTTAGCCTGAGACCCATGAGCCTGAGCCAGCTGGTACAGGCCAGCCATGGGTTTTTAATTGCAGTGTAAACGTACCCTGTAAGTGACTTTATTCCAGCACTATAGTCCAGTGGTCTCCAAAGTGGGAGCTTCGGCAGTTCGGGCGCTTTTTTTTTCTCGCTTGCTTGCTTGGGGCAGCAAAAATGGTAGAGCCGGCCCTGCAGCGCAGCAGGGGGTGCGTGCTCAATTTTTTTACTGATAGAGGTGCGCGATCAAAAAAGTTTGAAGACCGCTGCTATAGTCGATTGCTGATGAAAGCACTGCCTATGCCAAGGCAAGCTGTGATACGGCCTCTAGTGGTCATATGGATGACAAGGTCAGCTACTTGTCAAGTGATAGGAATGGAATTGATCTAAATAAGTGGAAGCCACAGCAATATTAGGATTACAGTAAACCAAGATTTTACTTGAAATTGGGTAGAAGTGTTGTCCAAGCAACATGCATTTCCCAAATGTTTAAATTGTTAATGACCTATTACTTCACCCACCTCATCTTTTATTGGACCAACTTCTATTGGTGAGAGAGACAAGTTTTGAGCTTACACAAGCTCTTCTTCAGGTCTGGGAAACTTAATCAGTGTCACAGCTAAATACAAGGTGAAACAGATTGTTTAACATGCGTAGATAACACATATTTCAAGGTTCCATTCAAGGTGAAGTAGCCTGTTTAAAACCCCATCAGTCAGAGTTTTTATTGTATATATTCTGTTATGTGTAGCCTTAACCTTTGTGTATTAGTGCATAATCTTTTCTTTTGGAGTTTGTCCTGTTGTTCATTCCTGCTTCATCTCACTCCCAAATATAAATTAGACTTTAATTCAGTTGTTTCCCAGACTTCCCTTAGAAAGGTCTATCTTCTTCAGCAGAAGGGTGTGATGGGCATTTTTCATTCTAGATGCTTTAGCAAGGATTAGATCTCATGATAGCAAGGTATCTTGGTATTTTACTGGCAGTTGTAAAAAGACCAACCCAGACAATCTATCTCTCATCTCCAATGGAGTAGTCTATGAACAAATTCAGTAGACCCAGGCTTCTGTACATTAGCAATCCAAAGCACCCAGTGCAGACTAGCCTAACAATAGTTTCCATTTCAGATGGAACAGGAAGTTTGTTCTTTAACTTAGCTTTAACGGCTTTCCTCACCACAACTGCCACATCCCTGTGGTCCCTGATGCTTGTGCTCTTCTCCAGTCTCCCCCATCCCCTTCCCTCCTTCTAAGACTCTCTTGCTTCTGTTAGACTCCAGGCTAGAAAACAATCTCCCCACACATCAGAGACAGCAGCTCAATTTGCTATGTTTAAGCAGTAATAGGGGGTGTCAGAGAAATTCCTCTATTGACATCACCAGGCAGTTGGGGGTCCTGACCTTCCTCTCAATCAAACTCTTCCATGATGCCTGGAATATTCCCTGAAATTCTGGAATTGCTTGGATGTGGTGTTCCAAAGTTATTCCTTAAAGACAAATAGAGGTGCCATGAAGTTGAGTGTGGGGTCTTGCTTCATTCAACCAACAATGCTGCTCTTAGTAGAGTTAAAGAATCCTGGCTACATATATTTTTTCTTCAAAACAATTATTAACCTTAAATAGGAAACCAAGCTTGAACTAGAGTTCATCACTTTGTTCTCAGGCTGAGAATACTACTAAATCTGAGACGTTAGAAGAAATAATTCTGGTCCCCCTCTAGCTCCTCTCATGGAATTTAAAATAGTTCTTAATGTTCTTACAATCACCAAGATTGATTAGAGATCTTAACCAGTCTTTTAAAATAAAAATTTGGGTGTTACAACTAAGGATAAAATTTGCCTTTAAGTTTCTACTCCTTACCTTCAGTTTGTAATTTGGAGAATGCATTTGTCCACCTCCTGAGTGGTGCTGGCCGGTGTGAATTCAAAATCTGTGCTTAATATCTGCATTGATTTCTTATTAGTTTCCAGGTTATATTCAAGATTCTGTCATTGATCTTTAGTCCTAAATGATCTGGAATCCAGTTATGTGAGACAGTGCCCAATTTCTATGTCAGCAAAGATCTTCTAGCTAATTTTTAAAAGTATGAACATTATGTGATTAGCTGCTGGACTGTCTCATTTGAGAACTCTGTGCCTTTAGAGTCTAGTGATCTTATGTGAGGCTTGTTTGTATGGTTTAGTGTTTGTTTTTGTATTCTTTCTAGATAGCCTATCTGATTTGTGTGTTAATCTCTGTAACCACTGCAGCAGGTACACCTCTACCCCGATATAACGCGACCCGATATAACACGAATTCAGATATAACCCGGTAAAGCAGTGCTCCAGGGGGCGGGGCTGCGCACTCCGGTGGATCAAAGCAAGTTCAATATAACGCGGTAAGATTTTTTGGCTCCCGAGGACAGCGTTCTATTGAGGTAGAGGTGTACTATAGAAATGAGTAAAATAAATATAAAAACTAAGGGCTGTGTCTGTCTAAAATCAGGATTATTAATTCTGATAAGAAAAACAAATATCTTCTTGATGTCTTCAAGGATAAACTGGGTAAAATTTCAAGACTCACCCACTTTCTCAAGTTATATATGGCAGGGAGTGGAAGGAGGCATAGCACTCCAACCTTGTCAAAAGACTTTTTCGGGCAGTCTTTGTCCCTTTCTTGACTCTCCTTCTGCCCTCCAGTGAGTCCAAGTGCACTTTCACTTGGCAGCACCTCTCTAAAGCACTATATAAATGCTAAATAGTGTGGTGTGATATATGATGTGGTTCATACTTTTAAAAAAAATTCAGCTCACATTTGAGATTATTTACGGCATTCCATTATGAAGCAGAACTGATGTCATTATGCAGATTATCCATTATGACATGCTGAGTGTAAGAGTTACCATTAGCATTTCAGTGCTGGACAGATCATGTCCATACTGTATGAGATTTTAAATACATCAGTATGAGGAAGATCCCAGGCCATTCACTACTGAAGGAGAACAGGTAAGAGAGCAAATTGATCATATTTCAGAAAATGTTTAAATACAATTTTAAAAAATAAACCCATAACGTAGGTGGGAGGGGAAATATGGGAGTTTAAACAGGTGGTCTTCATCTACATGTTAATATAGAATGGGGCTTTGATTGTTTGGGCCAAATTTAGAGATTGTGAATTCTGTGGCAGGATCTCTCAACATCGGTTTGCACAGTGGCCAGCCCAAGAGGGACCCAATCCGGAATGATGCCTTTTGGTGCTAATTTGATATAAATACTCAGCTTAGTAAATCTGTGTGTGTCATTTTCTCCACTTTCCATGGGGAAGCTGTATTCACTGTGACAGTGCTTGTGATTCCACAAACAGCGTTACATCAGTCCAACATTACATAGTGCATAGTACATATAGTTTTCCTATTTAAGAATTTCATACATGGACTTTACTTCTGTTTTGCTCATGTATCAGACTCTAATCTTAAATACTTTATAGAAAATTAGAATAAGATCTAAAGTATTAAATTAATGGAGATATCCTATCTCCTAGAACTGGAAGGGACCTTGAAAGTTAGTCCTTCACTAGCAGGACCAAGTACTGATCTTGCCCCAGATCCCTAAGTGGCCCCCTCAAGGATTGAACTCACAACCCTGGGTTTAGCAGGCCAATGCTCAAACCACTGAGCTATCCCTCCCACCACTATAATTTTAAAATTTGAAACCATAAATGTGTGAGATGCATTATCTTTTCTGTTGTAGTCTGAGTAATCTGTAAACAAATTTATCAAACAGGAAATAATAAAATATACTGTTGACAAAATGGATAGGTAAGAATACTTTCAGCATCGTCTGAAAAAGGATTTCCATATCTACTCTCCATGCCCCAACTAGCTCTGGAATGTGGGGGATTTTTCTTGTGCTAGTTTTCTGGACCCTACTTCTATCTAGTGTTGGTTGTCACTGAAAGGCGCTAAGATTTCACAGGTAAGAGATGAATTGAGCACAGGAGTGGGAGCTAGGAACTCCAGAGTTCTAACCTCCACTATACTACTGACTTGCTCTATGGCCTCAGGCAAGTCATATATTACAAGAAGTATGGATTTAGACTGATAGGATCAAATGTTTATGTAGGATATGTATTTAATCTTTGTATATCCTTTAATTTGTATTATACATGTGACAATGGAACAGAGTAAAATAGAATACCTGGCAAGTCCTGAAGTATAAGTGTTGGTACAAGCATTGATGCAACGTAATTCCCTACTTGGACTGGAGAGACTGGTGTAGAGATACTTACTTGTGCTGAGGCGGCAAATTAAATCACGTAAGACAGCTAAATCAACTCTACCACCGTACTCTAACTTGCTAGGCTCAATAATTATCTCCTATATTTTATTTAAGAGGTTGGATTTTTATTCTGCTAGATCATCTGAATGTTTAAGAATTGCTGAATTTTTTATTGCTATCATTATCTGTGGTTCTAGGTTTAAAAGTCAGCCTTCTCTTCATGGAAATCATTGAAGGCACTTACTACCAAAACATCTCTTTCAGTGTTTCACCTGTAAGAGGAAATTAGAAATGTACTCTGCATGACTCTATACGTGCAAGTACTGCTATTTGTTAATCAGAAACTAAACTGGGTATATCAAAATTTCAGAAATTGAAAAATATTTTCGGACCACTTTAACCTTTACACATCTTACATAAATACATTTCAGTCTAGAAAAGGTCTCAAAGCAATCATTAGTTATTCAGATTAAGAAATCAGGTGAGTAGGCTTGTCTAAGGAGCTCTGTTTTGCATGTCTGAGCACTAGTATTATTTTGTAAGGCCTGATCTACAAATAAAGTTGCAGTGATTTAACTAAATCAATGCAACAATGCACCTTTAGTTTAACTGGTTTAACTGGCATAATTTCTGTTTGTGGATAAGCCCTGTCAGTTTCTAGAGGTGAACTTTGGAGAGGGAAGTGTATGGAAGGGGATACTATCTCTGGAACGCCTGTTTACAGTCCACCAAACCCAGAATTTCATGACCTTTGGGGCATGATACAAGGCAAATTTGTTTAACCTAACTTTTGATTAATTGGCAGGGGATTGGAAGAGAGGCTGACATTTTGAGGCCATGGTGACTGGCCACTTGTGGTACCTAAATGTCTTTGATAGGCCTGTTACTAATTAACAAAAAGTGAGCCTATCAAAAATCTTCCTGTGGATTATGTTATGGAGAAAATGATCTCATTCACATCAGCCTCTCAATGAACTTTCAGTGTTGTCTTTAAATTAAATCCATTCCCTTAAATCCCCTTTTCACTTTCACTCTACCTTTAGTAATTTATTTTTCAGCATTCCCTTTTCTTGCATCCTTTCCAGTTAGCTCCTTCCCATGGAGAGCGGGGTATTCTTGTGGTTAAGGCCCTGTACTGGGATTCAGGAGCTCTGGTTTCTATATTTGGGTCTGCTACAGACTTTCTGTATGACCTTGATCAGATAATTTAATTTGTGTTTTTTGGTTCACTACTCCACAGAACTATTGTAAGGATAATTAAATTAATGTTTATGAGCACCATAAAAAAAACCTATAATAGTCAACACCCCTTCGTTTTTCTGTCAAAATCTCCCTTGACAACCACAGAGTTCTCCTTGCCAATCGGTCATGTCCCCTATAATGTTTCTTCCCCGCCCCCCTTTCATATTTTCTCCTTCCTCTCCACCCCCAAGGAACAAAGCCTTGGTTTTCATGTTTCTGCCTATTGGTAGTCATATAACAGAGGACATTACTCTGGTCATAACCTAGGCCCTGATCTTGCAATGGAGTTAGTGCAACTGAACCCTTATGCCTTGCAAAATGCCATTTGAAGTAGGGGTTCACCCATTTGATTGGTGTGAAGTATCTGAGCCCTAGATCAGACTTTACTGCACTGGTCTGTATAGTATAAAATAGTGGATAGTCATTCTAACTATCCAAAGAATGAAGTTAAGAAAAGGAGTAGTGAGAGGGGCATATCACAAACTTGTAATAACTTGAAATCTTATCTGGTTAAATGTTAGCTGCAAATATCTTATTAAATATTCAGATAAATTTATTCAACCAGCTGTATAACTGGTTGAATAAACACAATCATAAGAACTGCCATGCTGGGTAAGGCCAAGAGTCTATCTAGCAGAGTATTCTGTCTGGCCAGTACCAGACCTTCAGGGAGCGTGTACAAAGCAGAACAGGGTACCAGGAAAGGGGAAGGGAAGTGTGATATGTTGCTTCTAACACATGTTCCCATGGGTCAGCTGGGGTCACCCTTATCAACCCTGCTCCTGCACTTCATTAAATAGTTCCTCCCCATATTGATTTTCAGTGTAGTTTAGTAAGGTGTGATTTTTAGTGAGATTATGCTGTATTATCTGGTTGGGTAGGGACAAGCATTTAATTTGTAGTGCTAAGGTTGCTAATGTTTTGCTCTCATGAGGAAATATGTATGTATTTTTCCTTGACTAAATATTTAATCTTTACTGTGCTCCATAGGGACTGTATAATAGAACAAGACTGGGATTATTTACCCATTTCAAGAAACTAAGGCACTCTCAGTTAGAAGATGCTCTCTGTGTAGAGGCTTCAATCAATGAAGGGTTGAGATGCGTAAGTGCCATTTATCATGGTATTAGTAGGTTCCAAAATTTACGTTAGGAAAGAGCTCTGAAGTTATTTTATTACTCAATAAATTAAGTAGATTGTGCATTCAATCTGTCACAGTGACTCAGGCTGTTCTTTAACAACTATGAAAGTGAGAACTAACTGTGAAATTTCTAACCCAGTTGTGTTTCTTTGTGCAGGCCGCACCATAAGCTGTACTGGGAAGAAATGTACACTGGTCATAGACAACTAAGAGCCATGAATTTGTGATGATATCCTCCACAGAAAAAAAGACGGGTGATGAGTAGCGAAAGATTTTAACACAGGATTTCCTTGAGGAAATCTTGTCTGATTGTAGCACAGACACTACCACCTCAGAACCCTACTGCAAAACCAGGGCCTTGTGTGGCTCAACATGTCAAGGTGTGGAAAATGGTTTGTTTTTGGCAGCCCAAAAGTCTGCCATTAAGAGGTAACACTGAGTAGCACTTCATAGCAGAACTTTTCCCTAGTGAGATTCCACAGCTTTTCCCCTTTCTGGGTCACTAGCTGTTCCTTTACAGTGTTTGTGCACCTGCTATACTACTGTCAGCAACCTAATATCCTTAAGAGTCATAAACAGGCTGGTAACAGAATTGAGCTCCATATTACAGCATTAATAATAGTGAGACCACCTAGATCCAATAGCCTGGGGAAGTGGAGCAGAGCTTCTCTCCAGGTTGCAAATGGAATAGCTCGTGTTAATGGTGAGGTAGTGATGGTGGCCAAGGCATTGGTGATGTAAATGGAGAAGGATGGAAGGAAGATACAGTGGAAAGAATGGAAGAAAAGAGGCAGGGAGTAACTGGAAGCTGAGGAATCAGGGAGAGAAGAGGAGGGGAAAAAGGCACAAAAGAGAAAATGACAGAAGGAAAGAGAGAAGAGAATAAAACTGAAAGGGAAGAAACAGGTTTATAGTTTGTAAAATGAACCAGTAAATGAAACTTAGATGAATAAATCCATCGGAGGATATCAAACTGGTACAATGCATGTAAATTTATGTAAATATGTATTAGTTGCCCCAGGGTTCTTAGCAAGATGCCAGTCCAGCTCTGTGCTGTAGAAGTTGCACACTATTCCCTCCATAAGACTTCTGAAATAAA
The DNA here is from genome assembly GCF_013100865.1 of Trachemys scripta elegans. NCBI lineage: Eukaryota > Metazoa > Chordata > Testudines > Emydidae > Trachemys > Trachemys scripta. The sequence continues at coordinate 79,231,626 of NC_048302.1, read as the reverse complement.
TATAGGGTGATGCAGCTCCTGTATACCACTTCCACGTAAACAGTTGGTCGAGGGGCTTTTTGGATCCCCTAAGGCAATCCTGAAAGCATTTGCAGACCAGTACTAAGTGGACTGAGACTGGTATTTGCGTCACCTCATACCTTCATTACTTTTTTTTCACCACTACATTCCTTATGCTTTTAAGGATTTATCAGAGTAGTAGAGAGATCTGTGAAGGCAGAAGATAAGTGAAGTAATGAGACTTATGCATATTGATCTCTAAGGATCTCAAAAAGCTTGATGAAGTTTATTAACTATATATGTAGGAATTGCTTTACTCTCCATTGGAGTACAGCCATCTTTGGGGTGAATTGTGACAAATGTTGTGTAGCATTACTGTGTTCTGCTATTCCAGTTAGGACATGAAGTAAAGAATCCTGTGTTTAATTATGGTATTACTTGTTTTACCATAATAGGAGCTCTAGTCATGGGCCAGGGTCACACTGTGCTAGGTGGTGTACAACAGAGCAAAAAAAGATGGTCCTTGCCTCAAAGAGCTTACAATCTAAACATAAGACAAGAGACAACAGATGGATACAGACAGAAGTGGGGGAATACAAGGAAACAATGATACAAACAGACAGGGGAGTACAAGGAAACAGTATTGGTCAGCGTGAAAGGTCGTGGTCTCAGCGCACCAAGGGCCTAACTGTTGTCAGGTTTTTTTATAGGCATCACAGCAAAGGAGAGTTTTGAGAAGAGTTATAAAGATTGATAATGAGGTAGCTTTGCAGATACTTTTAGGAAGCCCCTCCCAAGCAGGAGGGGCAGCATAAGAGAAAGCACAAGGATATTTGTTTTGAAAATTTAACAAGTGGGTGACAGAGAGTAACCTCATGGGCTGATCAGAGAAGAGCAGGGTTGCAATGAGAAATGACGCAGAGGAAGTGGCTGTGGCATAGTTCCCCTCTTAGCCATCAGTTATTTTCACTGGGTAAAATTGCTAATAGTTGGGCTGAACAGTGGAGCCTCAGAACCTGGAGTCTGCAACAGGCTGAAGACCGTGTGGTGGAGAGAGACAACGCAGACAAAGCAGCAGCAGCAGTGAGGCGTCCCCTATCCAGCAACTGTAGAGCTGTAATTACTCATCTCTGTGCAAGGAGATGGAGGTACCACATGATTGGAGCAGTGTGGTAAGAGATGGAATTGAAAATACCCAAGTGGAATTTGAGTAGTTGACCAATAATAACACTTCCTTCCTGTGTGATATTGTGTGGGATCTTCAGTAAGAAGTATTCAGGGGCTGAATATCTTCTTCTGGGAATCAGTTGAAAACTTTTTCTCACAGTAACCTGGTTTTCCCTCTTGGATCCCATCCAAGTGCTGACCTTGCCTACCTTATGAAATCATAAGAAGTATGGCTGTAGGGGATAAGGAGCAGTAGGTGAAATCATTTGTCTTCAACATCTTTGGAGTAATAAAGTTAGCAATTGTGTATGTTTGTCATCCATGATATGTAACAAATCTCTTTTACAGACTATTTTCCAAGTGACTAGTGTCTCTCTTCCAAGTACCTTCATGTTCTGCAGCTTTTGCTCGGCATGTTCCTACAGGGATATATTTGATATTGTTGTGTTAAGGAAGAGCACTGCCACTTTATTTTTCCACATGAATCATGTAGCCTAGGTATTCTTAGTTTGTTCCTTTTTGTCTTCTGTAGGTTTATCTGGATGAGTCACATCCCAGATCTTATCTTTGAATGACTTTGGTAAATGATTGTACTTCAGTTCTGTTTATAAACGAAGTACTAAGTTGCAAAGATGTTTTTCAAAGCTTATTAATGTGTTATGTGGACACTTGGTCTTCAGTAGTTTTGCATTGTAGTACATATCACATGGTAATTTGCATACCATCTTGACAAGTTGACTAAACTGTCTTTCCTGATGTGACCTGTCTTGCAGTTAGTGTTGCTGAAGTTCAGTTCTTACATTTATCAGAGGTTCTTCTGGCTTGGTCAAGTTCAGTTGTTCCTATGGGAACTGTTTGGATTTGAATGAAAGCTTTTCTGGTTCATTGCGAGTGTGAGCACTTATGCCAAGTTTTCCAAAAGTGACTAGGGATTTTGAGTGCCTTCGTTTTTGAGAACCTAACTTGAAATACCTTAAAGGAGCCTGATTTTTTTACAAAGGTGGTGCTCAGTATTTGCTGAAAATCATGCTCTTTTGGTGGAATGGCATCAAAAACCAGACATCCAATAATAACTTTTGAGAGGCTTGGCCTTTAATGCTAATTACCTTTTCACCTGGAACCAAATATTTCCCATCCAAGAAATTGCCCATTTTAAAAATGCCAAATCTGCCTTGGCACATTGAAGTACTCTGAGGTGTAAATTGTGTGTGTTTTCAAGCTTCACCTTTGCTCTATGCTGCCACATCCCTATTTTAATTCTTTGTTTATTATTGACTATTTAAATACTTCCAGGCCAGGTTCTTCTCTTTTCTCCATTATTTGTTTTAAAGTGGCCATACATTTATTTACTTATTTCTCTCTCTCTGATAAGGATCCTTTGTAAAACTCTTCTGTTTGGGAGTCCTGTACCAAATTCATAATAATCTTCGGAAATACATGTTGTCTCCTTGTTCCAGTGCTGTGTTCTCTAGTTCCTGTATTCCTCACAAAGGCAACTACTCCTGTATCCAAAATGTGATTCTAGCCCAATTGCACAATTGGGACTGAGATTTTACAGAACTTTGTACATGTTGGGAGCAAACACTGTGTCAACATCTAAAACTTCATTTTAGCTTAATCGATGGTGCCATGGGGCAGTTTCTAGCCCTGGCTTTCCTGAAACTGCATTAAAACTGCTAGAAAACTTCTGTAAAAAGCAACAGAGGGTCCTGTGGCACCTTAGAGACTAACAGAAGTACTGGGAGAACTTCTGTGAGGCTTATGTTAGTATCACAAATGCTACTGCACTTCTGTGCCACCAATCACCTGTGTTCAGTGCTATGGTAGTATGCTATTAACAGTAAACACACATGCATATATGTGATTACTGTGACATCTGTGATGATCGTTGGTGCCACAATAACTATAGCGAAGATAGTTGTTCCTCTAGCTAAAGTCTTCCCAGACTATACTTTATCACTGGACAAGGAAGTGTAGGAGCATGTATGTAAAGGTACAGAGCAGTAGGTTCTTGGCTGCCTGGAGCCTTGCTTGTGCTGATAACCGTCAAAAGGAAACACTGCTGATTTGTGTCCATAACAGAGTCTACTTTGCTCTTTGCTCTACCTTGTTAAAGTATCTACAACATACATGCAGTATATTTGCATACTGATGGATCTTTTGAATATTGAGGTAACGTTTTAACGCCTGAACCTGAGAGGTAAGTACTCAGCACACCTCAGCCCCATGTCAGTGGGAGTCGCAGGTGCTTAACACCTTTCAGGCACAGGTCTTAAGTGTGACTCTTCTTCAGTTTAAAACAGAGAGGGGGAGAAAACATGATGGCTAACATTTTCTAACTAAATAAGTGGCATGATTTGCTGAGGTACCAGGCAGCTCCCATTAAAATAATATGTTGATGGTGCTTGACAGTAATGAAAATAAGGCCATTTATTTAGGTGTCTAAATGCTGAACTGCAGTCCCACATGTTCAAAAATTCTGACTTATTTATTGATAGAGCTAGAAAAATCATAGTAATGTAAAATTATTTGCACGTAGTGTCTTTCATCTATGTTCGTTTTTGCTTTTATGTTTTTAAAGCTTTTCTACATTTGGAGAAAAAGGAACAGCAACAACTCGTCATTGATCAGCCAACTCCAGGGTCAAGGAAAAATTACTCTTTCACAAATGAGGAAGTAAGACAAATTGATCAGGAAAACCAAAGGCTGTTAAAAGAATTGTCCAGACAATCTGCAAAGCCAAGGAGCAAAAGTGCCACTCTGAAGAAACCTGCTGGCCTGCCACCTAAGTTGTACCATAGTGCTCTCAACAGGCAAAAGGAGCAGCAAAGGATTGAAAGAGAGAATCTGGTAAGTTTAAAAAGTATTGTTTTGAATCAATATAGAGGGAAAGGCTGCTTGATATCAGATGGGCCACTATTAAAGGTTGCCAAGCTGATAAGACAGCACTTGAAGTGTCTCTTTAGTTTTTTAAACTTTTATTATATTAAGGCCAGAATAAACGTTGTTGAAATAACTGACAGCCTTATGTAGTTAGGCAGGAGTGTGAAATAATATCCTAGGTATTGTATGACCTCCATCTCTATAGTATCTGAACACGCAGTATGTACATATATTTGTAAGAAAAATATATCATCTTACTTTGACAAAACAGTCGTTTTTTCAGTATGTGAAATGGATTTAAAACTATATGGCTTTTCTTTCCTGTAGAAATGTTCCACTTGAGGGAAACAGCTTCTATTTAAATCTAGTTAATGTACCCTCAGTTCTGGGTGGCAGATTAAGTAGACTAAACTAACTCAGCACGTTTATCTACATGCTGACAACAAAACCCATTAAGTATATTGATATACAAAGAATAAATCGTATGACATACCTGAATCAGAAATAACTGTGTGTGTAACCTGCCATCATTTTCAATATCTGTAGCTCTCTGCTTGTCCCATTATGTTGAACCTATATACAGTAACTCCTCACTTAAAGTCGTCCCGGTTAACGTTTTTACGTTGCTGATCAATTGGAGAACATGCTCGTTTAAAGTTGCACAATGCTCCCTTATAATGTTGTTTGGCAGCCGCCTGCTTTGTCCACTACTTGCAGGAAGAGCAGCCCATTGGAGCTAGCTGGTGGGGGCTTGGAACCAGGGTTAACTGGAAGCCACCCTATCAGCTCCCCGCTCCCCTAAGTTCCTTGTGCGGCAGCCGTCCAGCAGGCTATCAATTGCTGGGCAGTTCAGCAGTCCCTCCCCCCACTGCCATGTGATGCTCCTGCCCTCTGCCTTGGAGCTGCTCCCGGGAGCCTCCTGCTTGCTGTGCACTAGGAGGATAAGAGGGGGGGGGCTAATGTCAGGGTGTTCCCCCTCCCTCCCCGCTCCTGTATTTCCATCTCCATAGAGCGGGGAGAGGAGGGAACACAAAACAGGGCTCAGGACGGAGGGAGATTGCCTTTTTAAGTAGATCAGCAAGTTGAGACAGGAGCTGCTGCCAGCAATGTACCTAGAATGGAGTCAGAGTACTTAAAGGGGCAATGCATCTCTCTCTCTCTCTCTCTCTCTCTCTCTCGCACACATACAGTGTGTGTCTCTGTCTCTCTCTGCCATGCTATCTCCCCTCCCTCCATTCATGCTGCTTTGTAGAGTGTGAAGCTACATTAACAACAATGTGTTAACCCTTGAGGGCTCAGCCAAGTGCTAGTTCATCATTTAGCAGTAAGGCATTCCCTGGGAAATATTCTACCCTCTGACTTCACCACCTCAACCAAGCTTCACAATCATCATTTCTGTGTATAGTATTAAATTGTTTGTTTAAAACTTATAGTGTGTGCGCGTGCGTACGCACACACACAGAGTATAAGTTTTAAACAAACAATTTAATACTGTTAAGCGAATCCAATTTCACACACACACGTGTGTGTGTGTGTGTGTCTGTGTGTGTGTGTGTGTGTGTATGTATAATTATAAAATAAAATCTTTTGTCTGGCGAAAAATATTTCTCTATAACCTAGCCCCCTCCCCTCCATTTACATTAATTCTTATGGGGTAATTGGATTCACTTAACATCGTTTCGCTTAAAGTAGCATTTTTCAGGAACATAACTACAACGTTAAGCAAGGAGTCACTGTAGTAACGCATTTTAGTGACATATACGAATCCAGTTTCAATTGTAATAGGATATTGCTTCAGCTGGTCAAATAGTAAAATATTTTAAAAATTATATACAAGTGCAGAGTTTCATTTATAATGACTTGTGGTCAAATTATAGCACAAAGCATTATATCTCAAATTCATATGCATTATTCACTATTTGTTCACCTGCTTAAAATGTGTTAGGCAGCAGAAATAGTAACATGTAGTGTGTGTGATCAGCTACACTTCTCAGGTAACAACAGAATCAAACAAAACATAGTCTGAAAATTTTCATTCAGATTGTTCTGTGAATACTAGCAAATAGTGAATACATTCAGAGAAAATTGAAATTGGTTTGGCTGATTTGTTAACCAAAAAAGGGGGACACTTTCTAAAATTGTCTATTTTAAGTGTATACTTTCCTTTGTTCACTTCCAGTTTTAATAACTATGACTGAGATACAAACACTTCCTGGAGATTTAGTGACCAGTGTAATTTCACTGTGAAGAATTTGGCATAAGCACAAGTTACAGATGTGTGGTGCTCATGGTTGTCATCTTGAAAAAATCATCTTGATAAAAGTTTCAGAGCGACAGAATACCACATATCTAAACTTTGCATAGTCTCTTAATTTTGTTTGTTGCTTATTTGGAATAGGACCCTACTCAAGTTTTTGTGGTCCCTTTTTAGGTACATTGCAATAAGATTTCCTTAAGCCCATCAGCTTCTCAGTTGTAAGCTTAGATTCTTCTGCCTGCCACTGTAGCTGGGGTTCCCATATCTTTGACAAATTTAGTAGTTCTTCTCAGGATCTTCTCCAGAGTTTGTATGTTTTCTAGGCAGGCATGGTGCTGAAAATCGGATGCCATGTTCCAGGTAGACCCCAGTCACTACATGATACACTGTTATAATTTGCCTTTTTTCTTAACTAAACATTGTGCCAATTAGTCTCTTTTACCACCTATGATGCACTTCTGTCTTTGTTACTGCTAACTTGAATCCACAAGTACCTTTCTTTGTCAGTATTACCCAACAATTTATTGCCTTAGAATCTTTGGTATCAAAAGTGAATGACTTCACATTTGCATACTCTAAGACTCAATTAGCCATTTCATACATTACTCCCTTAATGTGTGGTAAATATTTCTGAAGATGTTACTGATGTTTGCTTTTAGCCCAAGAAGAAAAGTACCACAAATATTCATTGTTCATATGCTTCTGTACAGTAGTTATCCCTTAGAGCAGCGGTTCTCAACCAGGGGTATGCAGAGGTCTTCCAGGGGGAATATCAACTCATCTAGATATTTGCCTAGTTTTACAACAGTCTACATAAAAAGCACTAGTGAAGTCGGTACAAACTAAAATTTCATACAGACAGTGACTTGTTTATACTGCTCTATATACTATACATTGAAATGTAAGTACAATATTTATATTCCAATTTATTTATTTTATAATTGTATGGTGAAAATGAGAAAGTGAACAATTTTTCAGTAATGTGTGCTTTGACACTTTTGTATTTTCATATCTCATTTTTTTTAAGCAAGTAGTTTTTAAGTGAGGTGAAACTTGGGAGTACACAAGACAAGTCAGACTCCTGAAAGGGATGCAGTAGTTTGGAAAGTTTGAGAGCCACCGCCCTAGAGTGTCAGCAGCATAAAACTGAATAGAAATACATGAATTGATAAATCTTCAAAAATAACTCTTTAGAATTTGCTTCAAGATGCCATGCTGTCTTACAGCTGTAAAAAAATGTTTTATCATGTCCTAAACTCAATTTGTTAGCTTTATTAAAAGAAGAGTGAAATATATCTCTCTAATACAGCCCTCAGATCTTTCTTACTGTGGACATTTTAATGACTACCTTTTTCCAATTTGATTCTTCCTAGATGTCAAACTTTTTTCCCATTGACTATTTCTTTTAATTTTTGTTTTTGTAAGCAGGAAAGTTTGATCATTTTGTTTAGGTTATAGGCTGCTATCTGAAATAGCAAGAACAAAACATAAATGACCAGTAGAGGCTACTATTGAGTCACTAACTGTTTTATCCTTCTAAAATAAGTCTGGCATATTCTTTTGTCTGCCAACCTATTTTTTCCTAATGGAATGTGGAACAAACATTGCTGCTATGTTATAATTTTATTTTAACTTCTGCAGGTATATATCTGTCTGTATTGACACAGATTAAACCAGATGTGGTGTGATTATAATCATAATACACAGTTGTCAACATGTTAAAGCCTATAGGCTGGAATGTATCCTAAAGTACCTTACGAGTTGGAAGTTTATTTTATTATGCAAACTACTAGTCTGCATAAACTATGTTAAAGGAACCTTTTTTACGGTTGCAATGTCAAGCATCAAAAACTAGGAAATGCCAGAATCAAGGTTGCCTGTGCAACCTTTAATGCAGCCTCCTTATATCTATGCATTCTGAGATATTGGTTTTGGTTTCTTTTTGTACAGGACCCTTAGCTCATTCAGTGCACAGAGTGGACGATGCTCACTTAATGAGCAACTTTTCAATATTTTTTTTCTCCTAATTGTTTGGGGTGTGTGGCCCCATGCTGTGTTTACTGCACATTTTTCAAACCCTGCTCTGAAGACTGAATTATTAATTTCCTCATAGGCTTTTCCATGGTCCTCATCACTATAGCATCTGAATGCTTCACAAGCATTAATGAATTTATTTTCACAACACATGCTGGAGTCAAGGGGGTTTACTATTCCATTTTACAAATGGCAAACTGAATCGTAGAGAGATTAAGGTCTAAAGTGTCCACTAATTTTGGGTGCCCAATTTGAGATACCTAGGACCAGATTTTTCAGAGTGTTTAGCATTATATAGCATTTCAGATATTCACAGCACAGCTCTCATTGACTTCAGTTGCAGCTGTGAGTGCTCAGCACTTAAGCAAATCAGACCCCAGGTCTCAAGTCAGACACCCAGACCGTTAGTGATCACTTGTGAAAAGTTTTTGGTTTAAGTGACTTGCCTAGCATCACTTAATCACTCTGTGGCAGAGGCACGGGTAGAATCCAGTTCTCCAGGTCACATTCAAATGCCTTAACCTTGGGACCATCCCCTCTCTTCCTGAAATCTCCTGCCTCATTCACTACACAGTTTCCATCTTCTGCAGGGGTCCCAGTACTTCAGTACGCAACTTTGATTCATCCCTAGAGCAGGTGGGGAAAAAATAGTATATGATCATGCAATTAAAGACTGTATCATAATGCATATGCACATGGGAGCCAAATAAAGGTTGCACAGGCAACCTTAATTCTAGCACGTCCTAACTTTTGTGTGTTTGACTTCGTAACCTTCATAATGTCCCTTTTAACATAGCTTTTATATTTGTATATAATTTCCTAGGGTTTAAAAGCAGACACCCCGCCCCCCGAGATTCCATCATGTGGCATCATATTGACACTGACATGGGTCATAAGCAGGGTTGGAACCTTTAGATTCACCTCATAGACTCATGTGGACCAGCACCAGAGTGGGATGGGACACTTTCTACCAGTGGATTTCACAGGTATCTGCTAACAGCAGAGGAATGATGAGTCAGGAATGTTGGGTTCCATTCCAGGCTCTGGAAGGGAGTGTTCTCTAGTGGGCACAGACTCTGTCTACCCATTCCCCCCCCCCCCCCCCCAAGCTTGACACACATCCCTTCTTCCCTGTCCCGGTCCTGTCTCTACCACACCACTCGCTCCTCAGTCCAGTCCCGTTCTCTGCACCTAGTTCATCCCAGTCTTCAGGCTTTTCAACCCAATCCCAGTCTCCTTGCCCACTGTCTTAATCTGACTCCTCCAGACTCCCCCACCTCTGCTCCTGCTCCCAGTCTCCTTGCCCAACCTTCCCTCCTCTGCACCCAGCCTCCCCCCTCAGGCTTCTTGCCCTGCCAGTGCCACTCTTCATCTGATCTGTTTTCTCTCCACTCACTGGTTTCCTGACTCTATCATTTCCCTCCACAGTACCTAGAACTAGTCTCCTTGCCTAGCAAATCCCAGTCTCTGCCACCCAGCTGCCTTGTCCTAATCTGCTGTCCTGCAATAGCCTAGACCTGGCTTTTGGCCCTCTGCATTTGAATCAGATGCCTTCTCCCTGCATGTTGCCTGAGGGGCATCGGGTCACTGAGTGCACAGTTCCCTGGTCTAGGTTCTTCTGCCTGGCCCATCCCTGGCCTCAAACAGCAATTACAGGGAAAGTTCTGAGTCCCTGTAGCCCTTGATTGGCGGGACATCTTCAGGCGCTCTGAGGACAGTGCAGCTGCAGTCTGGTCAGCATTAGGAGCTGTGAGAAGCTTGAGCATACTCAGGAAAGATGAAATCTTCAGATTTTAGCTGTTAAGCTCTAACAAGTCTCTGAGTATGTTCAAACTGTGATTTCCCCCTCTTCCCCCCCCCCCCAAAAAAAAGTTATATAACTTGGCCAAATGTTGGTGGATTTTTACAGAGACCGCACAAGGTCAGTCCCTGACACACAGGCCACCACCTGCCAAATTTCAAATCCCTGCTCCAAAGCAGGAGATTGCTAAAGGTTTCCAAAGAAAAGGTGGTCATATTTTTTTTAACACTGAAAAAAAAACATGTATTTTCCTGAGCCTCATTCTCAGAAATGGCTGAGACATTTTGGCTGCAAGTTTCCAAAAAGATTCAGCCAGAGACCAACTCCTGTCGTGGGAAATTTCAGCCTGAATGGTTAAAATCTGGCAAAGTGCAACTGAAACAAGGTCTTATAATGGGAAATGTTGGGCAATCTTACTAGGCAGTGCTACCAGCCCCTGCTATAAATCAGAGACCTTAAAACACCAGCATACAGATACTTAACCATCTAGTCCCTGAATCAGTTCACGTTCTCTAAAGTAATGGGATAAACACATAGTTCGCTACTTTAAATGTGTCTCTGTTTGATCATGATTAGAAATCATTACCATCTGGCACTTGTTAGGTGGCCTGCATTTAATGAGCTGGTTTGCTCAGCCCAGTTCCTGGTAGATAAATGGCCATCACAATTTGCATCAGTTCGCCCATTTGGAAGCCTTGGAGGAAACTGAATGGGCCTAGTCAGAGCCACCCTCTCAGCTTTGGAAATGATACCTTCCAGAACAGTTATAGTATATTGGGTAAGGAGAACAGTGCAGGGAAGCTTGCACTGATGCTGACTGTTGATATGTAAGAATCCTTATTTTTACAGTACAGTTAATGTGCATAGCACTTCATAAACACATAACTCAGAGTCCCTGTCCTTCCTGAGATGCTTACAGTCTGAATTAGGTACAGTAGACCCTCAGAATTACAAACATCAGAGTTACGACCTGACCAGTCACCCACACATCTCATTTAGAACCAGAAGTACACAATCAGGCAGCAGAGACAAAAGAAAAAAAGCAAATATTATACAGTACTGTGTTAAATGTAAACTACTAAAAAAATAAAGGGAAAGTTTAAAAAAAAAATTGACAAGATAAAGTAACTGTCTCTGTGCTTGTTTTATTTAAATTAAGAGGTTAAAAACATCTTTTTTTCTGACTTAATACAGCTTTGAAATGTTACTATGCAATGTTCAATTGTGAACTTTTGAAAGAACAATCCATAACGTTTTGTTCAGAGTTACAAACACCCTCCATTCCCAGGTTCTTCTGTAGATAACTTGATGACAATACTCGATGATTGTTAGAGGGTAGGGCAAGTGAGGAGAGATGATGGCATTGAGAAGCAGGTGTTGAGAGAGTGTTTTTATACAATCTGGCTTTCTTGCAAATGCTGCATTGCTTTATGAGAGAGACAAGGTAGGTAAGGTACTTTTTATTTACTTTTTCTAGTAGATAGTGCTAGAGCAGAGAAGGGTTGGAAAGCCAGCTGAAGACTGAGTTTTGAGGAAGTGTTTTCTGAAGGAAAGTTAGATTGCTTGATGCACAAGAAGGAGGCAGTCCCAGCTGCTGAGGGCACCCTGAAAAAGGCACAAGGTCTTGAGGAGGAGACAAGGGATCATTAGAGAGGAGCAACCAAAATGTGGTGTGCAAGAAGCTAGAAACTGAGATGTAGGAAAGAGCAGAGATGTGTAGAGCCGTGAAGGTAAGGATGAAGAGTTTGACCTTTGCGAAGGAATAGATAGGAAACTAGTGAAAGGACTTGAGGTGATGGGGTTGAAGTGGAAGGAGTGGGAGATGATTTTAGTAGCAGCATTTTGGGTAGGCTGGAGAGAGAATAGATGTCAAATAGAGGACTGTAGATTTTTAAGGCTGTTGTTTGTTAGTGTTAGCCTTGGTGATTACATCTAAGGGGCAGCAGGAACAATGCTGAGAGTGCTCTGTTAACTCACTAGCCCATTTGTCCAAAGGGAAAAGATCAACAGAATGCAATTGCTGTAGGACAAAGTCTCCTGGAATGTGGAATACAGCAGGACCTCAGAAGCTGAGCTGCAGGCAGAATCTCAGAGGCTGGAGCAAAGGGGGATACTTCCTAGGGCTTTGTGCTTCATAGTTGTTTTTCTAAAATAAAATATTTAGGTTTTCCTTTAATCTGGTAATATAATAAAAACCTATGTCTAAAGGCAACGTTGTGATAGGAGTCCAGATCTAGCCCAAGGTCAGGTGTAGATCCAGGCAGCAGTTCCCAACATTAGAAATCCTGCCACATGGAGAAGTTCCTGTAGTAGCTTTTCCCTCACTAGGAGAGAACAGCAGGCTCTTGGATTCAGGGCCATTACCAGAGCAGGGCAGACTCCCAGGGCGCAAAGCTGTGGGGGTGGAAAAATGGGGCAGAGAAATGAAGGGGAGGGAAGCAGTAGGGGACACAAATATGCTTGCTCATCCTGGGTGCTAAAATGCCATAGTTACAGCGCTGCTTGGATTGTTACACAGATATTAGCACTAGTGCTTGTGCCATGCAAATAGGTACGACATGAAGTAGGATAACTGTGATCATAGCATGTACTTAGATTTTAGGCTCTTGGGGGGAAGGACTGTCTTTTTGTTCTGTGTATGTACAGTGCCTGCCTAGCACAACGGGGTCTTTGGTCCAGGATGGGGGATTCTAGGTGCTACAGTAATAAAAATAATGATTATAGACTGGCTAGACTCACTGAAGCTAGAGAAGGTACTGTAAATAATGGTTCCTTTTGATATTCAAACTGTCCTTTTCGCTCATGCTGCTGTTTGTCTTCTCAGCTTTCTTTCATTGAGCTGCCCGTGGCTCCTACTCACAAAAATAATTAGCAAGTTCCGTTAAGTCTTTGTCATAGATGAAAGAACTTTGGAGCTTATCAGTTACTTACAACTAACTGACAAGTATAGAGCCAATTAATGCCACTTTAACAATGGAAAAAAATTAGAAATTAGTCCATGCAGAGGAACAAAAAGAAGCTGTCCTCAAATGCACCTTCTGTTCTTTCTCTGCTCTGCAAAGTAATAGTGTGGTTCTAATAAGAACGAAATTTGAGACGTCATAATATAAATACACTTGAACAGCTGTTGAGGCACAACGGTCAGCTGTTTGGAGTTCAATGGATGGTGAAACTGAAGCCTACAGAGATCCAAAGAGCAACATAAGACAAGGGAAAGTAGTAGCTTAACCTTTTCCTCTAAACTGAACTTTATGGAGCTAGATACTCAATTTTACTTGTGACTTCTCCCTTCCCACTTCGGAAGGCTTTAGAAGAACATATACTGAATTTTTGAAAAAAGAAAGTACCCAGACTAGTTTTAGTGCTCACTTACTGTGATGGAAGTTGAATTAACGCCATTCATTTTAAGCCACTAAGCAGCACCAATCTTTTATACTACTTCTGTTTTGTTTCGTTTTTCCAAATGTCAGTGATCCAGTGCTTGCTTCCGCTGTTTACAGTTTGTGCTTTAGAAATTCTTCAGAAATCTGTAGATCCTGTTCCTAAAGGGAAGAATCTTACTCATCAGTGCAAGGCTTTGTGAACAGAAAGGTGCAGTAATGCTGGAAGATAACAAAACTTTCACTTGTTTTCTTCTCCTGTTTATGTTAAATCCAGTATCTGAAATCTACTTAATCTTACATGGTGATGGGGGGAGAAAAAAAATCCATTTTATAATCTTTTCAGATCTCTTGCTTGCTGTCCCAGCCTGTGCTAGCCCAGGAACAGATATACTACATTAGCATTGTTTTTCAGAGATGAGGGGAAAACAGCATGGTGCCTTGATTTGCTGAGCACTGACCTAATTTTTTTTTTAAATTGATTTAGCTTTGTTTCTAAAGTCTATCTTGGATAAAATGATGATAGCTGCAATACAAGTTCTTAAGAGTAAGGAGTGGTGTTGATGTATTTTAAAATATGAGGAATGTCATGTTATTATCTCAAATCCTAATCAGTGAAATCTCTGCCACTACCACTTTAAAATCTGTATCTGATCTCTCAATAAATAAGGGTTAATATTTTCAATAATGTTCATCTGTCTTCATTTTAATTTTTTTGGAAAATAACATCTTTCTTACTTGTGAAAGATGCATGTTTTAAAATTGTTTGCTTTTTTGCTCCCTGTCTGAACACATGCATAACAGCTTGAAATACATTTGATACATAAAAATGTAATGTTAAAAACAAACATATGTTTCCTTTAACTCTTGAGTAATGTGGACATATCCGGTAGATAAACAGTCATTATGAAGTTTAAGGCATACTTGAAGTTACTGTGATGTTCCTGGTATGTAAATTGTACAAAGACCGTATACAATTATTAGAATGTAAATTCATACATGTTTGTCTTTTAACAGAAGAATATCAGTTCATTATATTAGCCTGCCTGTGTAGACTATTTCATTAAATGTTTTGAGAATTTACAGTTTAAAGTTTCAGGATTAGTGAATGATCAATTTATAATTCCTGTCACAGGTCAAAAAATTATGCAACTGTGTAGGAGATGGTGATAAAATCATGTACAAAGTTGGATCTAACATTTAGAGACTAGTCTAACATTTCATGTTTTGCAACTGGCTTTAAGCAGTTGCTATTTCTAGCCAAAGTCCTTCCTTTGACTTTTGCTTACCTAGGTATTTCCATTTGATGATGAACAGACTGGCACGTGATGCAAACACATGACATACTACATCTAAGCCAAAACTACTTGTCCTTTCTCTCTTGTGCTCTCTCAATGCACATTTCCAGGTTCCCATATGCAAACTATAGTATGTTAATAGATTTATTGCACTTAAACTGACATAGCTGACATTCCATGACTGCTTATGCCACTCACTGGAAAACTAGTCTGAAACAATCACACTCTTTTTACCCTCTCCCTATGTAGTGATAGGTTTATTTAATTTTGTTTTTGAGAAACACAAAGTACAGTTAAATGGCTATACAGACACACATTTTGTATATAGTGTGCAGTGAAAAACACCATTTAGGGACTTAAAATAAATGTAGTATTTGAGTTTAATACACCTCTACCCTGATATAACGTGACCCGGTATAACACGAATTCGGATATAACGCGGTAAAGCAGCACTCCGGGGGGGTAGGGCTGTGCACTCCGGCGGATCAATGCAAGTTCGATATAACGCGATTTCACCTATAATGCGGTAAGGTTTTTTTGGCTCCCGAGGACAGCGTTATATTGGGGTAGAGGTGTATATGCTTAACAAAAAGAGTGAGGGGGGAAAAAATGGACCCAAGGATGGAATAAGATTGAATCACTTCACTGGTAATTAACTTATTCAGTGTAGAGTTATAGATCACACTTCAGTTGTGGGGTGTTGTGATTTATACAAATATAAATTAATTTGTTTGTGAATATTTTCTTTATAGCTTCTTTAACCAAAACTGGCTTTTTTAAATTAAGGCTCTTCTAAAGAGACTGGAAGCAGTGAAACCAACAGTTGGTATGAAGCGTTCTGAACAGTTGATGGACTATCAGCGTCATATGGGTTATCTAAGTTCTTCGCCATCCACAAGACGAGGAAAGTCTGCTCTAAGCCAGCTTAGCTCTTCAAGTAAGTGGACCTGGTATGGCATTTGTGTGCATTATACTTTATTTTTGCACTCAGAGCGATTTTTCTCCCTCCTGTTAGAATGGAAGAATCTTCGGTAGTTTTCTTTAAGAACAATACATCATTTTCTTCATATATAAAAATAAATGAACTATGCATTATCTGTATAATTACTCTTTACCATATCTAATTTCTAAGAACTCATCTTGTTAAACAATTCTGCGTTAGCAAGATTATCTACAACATACAGTAGAATCTCAGAGTTACGAACACCAGAGTTATAAACTGACCAGTCAACCACAGACCTCATTTGGAACCGGAAGTATGCAATCGGGCAGCAGCAGAGGGGGAAAAAAAAAAGGGCAAATACAGTAAAAGGCTATGTTAAACATAAACTACTAAAAATATTAAGGGAAAGCAGCATTTTTCTTCTGCATAGTGAAGTTTTAAATCCGTATTAAGTCAATGGTCTGTTGTAAACTTTTCAAAGAACAACCATAACATTTTGTTCAGATTTCAGAGTAGCAGCCATGTTAGTCTGTATCCGCAAAAAGAACAGGAGTACTGGTGGCACCTTAGAGACTAACAAATTTATTAGAGCATAAGCTTTCGTGGATGCATCCGAAGAAGTGGGCTGTAGTCCACGAAAGCTTATGCTCTAATAAATTTGTTAGTCTCTAAGGTGCCACCAGTACTCCTGTTCATTTTGTTCAGAGTTATGAACCTTTCAGAATTACAACCTACCTCCATTCCTGAGGTGTTTGTAACTCTGAGGTTCTACGCTATTCTTGAATGGTTTGTCCGGACTACTTTTAAACTACTCAAACCATTTTAGGTTTGTTTTTAATTTCTTGTGAGGTCTGCAGCAAACATGGCAATGACATTTGTGACACTAAGAACCCCTGTATTCATACCCTGCACATGCTTGTAATAATCTTTGTACAAAATATGGTTTGTTGGGGATAATTTGAAAACGAATAACTTACTGATCATTAATTCTTTTCTATGGTGTATGTATGGAATGGGTATCAGACATGCCAACTCTCACAAATTAATCGCAAGAGATGTGATTTCTAAGTAAAATTAAACCTGACTCATGATCTCACAATAGAACTCTCAAATGTCAGGTTTTTGGGGGGGTTTCAGCCAGAGCTGGGAAGAAGGGGGGGGGGGGGAACTGACATTTGAGAGCTCTAGCTCAAGATTATGAATCAGCCTTAATAATTTTACTTAGGGTATGTCTACACTACGAAATTAGTTCGAATTTATAGAAGCCGGTTTTATTGAAATCGGTTGTATACAGCCGATTGTGTATGTCCACACAATAAAATGCTCTAGGTGCTCTAGTCGGCAGACCGCGTCCACAGTACGAGGCTAGCGT
This sequence comes from Trachemys scripta elegans, assembly GCF_013100865.1. Lineage (NCBI taxonomy): Eukaryota > Metazoa > Chordata > Testudines > Emydidae > Trachemys > Trachemys scripta. The sequence goes on along the minus strand of NC_048302.1, from coordinate 79,214,491 downwards.
CGACTTCCGGAGCATTGCACTATGGGTAGCTATCCCACAGCTATCCCACAGTTCCCGCAGTCTC